>NC_090741.1:4100091-4112591 GCF_036898095.1 Palaemon carinicauda | reverse complement strand
CACTCCATCTCTTGTATTGATATATCCATTTTCATCTGTTAGACTAAAATTGTTACTGTTAAACTAAACTCTCAATAGTCTTCTCTTATTACAGAATGGTTTATTTTCTTCCCTAAAGTTATTTTATTTTTGTCCATAGATCTAGCAAAAATTTACTTATCATAATTCTATGGTCACTTGACTTTAAGTTCTTGAACATATTAATCTAACTAAATTAAATTTTTTCACTCTGAATAACATCTATCTCGTATTTCGATTCTATATTTGGAGATCTTATTGTCCATTTTCTATTTTCATTTTCATAATAAAAGGTGTTCATGATTTTTAGTTTGTGTTTTTTTTCAGTAAATTCTACAAGTATATTTCCTCTGTTATTTTTATGCCTACTTAAAATTTGCTTACAGGTCTTTATGTGACCTACATTACCATAGAAATCATCCAAAACAAATGCAAATAGTTTCAATTTTTTCAAGACCTTTCCATATATATATATATATATATATACGTTAGTGTATGTGTGCGTTCGCATGTGTCAGTGCCTTTGTATGAGCCAAATACTTTTTCCAGTATGATTTTCAACCATGCTTATTAATATCTTTTTTTTTATATTATTATTTCAAGTAATCTACGTCTCTGTGAATTAAGGCCACATATATTTTATCTGCTCCCACACAGCGCATCATGGTTTGGTATTATAATTCAATAATTGTAACTGCAAAAAGGCAGACGTTTAAAAACCAATCAAATATAGGTGTACGCCAATACGTCAGAAGATAGATATAGTTAGTACAAGCTCGTATTATGCACCTATCAAAAATTAGCTTGTAGGAAAATTAAAAGTATATATGCATATGAGTATAATAATATCGATTATATTTTATAGTAATATAAATAAGAACATAGATTTCCTTTGAATATATTTTTTTTTTACCTTAGGTGATAAATATTACTAAAATCATAGATCAGAGTATATGATGCTGAAAAATATAATAAAAGACGAATATTTCTTAGGAAAAAATAGATTGAAAACTGTAAATTCAATTCAAGCCTTTCATCAAGTCAGTAATACTACGGTGAGGAAATGGAAAAAGTGGCTCTGTTCTGTAAAAAATGGAGAGAATAAAGGGCTAACTGAATCATGTATCAAACTGAATTCGAAATATGGTGGTTGATATTATATATGGTTACCAGAGATCAAATGAATACAATTTTGAAGCAATTAATCAACATTTCTACTTAAATTCCACTTTATGTTATGGATCAAGAGTACGTAAATTAATATCATTAGGAGAATCATTTCAATGGTGTTATAGGGTAGGTGGTCGGCCTCGTCTGAGAATATGGCAGACGATGCAGTGAGCTGTTGAGGATGGCTGGGTAGTCAAGTCACTCGGGTATTACGAATGGGACGAAAGGAGAAGGATTTTAAGGCAGCTTAATAACAATCAAGTCTAAAGTCACCCCGAAACTAGCAATATTACGGAATATCTAGGATTAACAAGGAGTATGTCGGACCATCAGGACCAACATCATCATCAGTTTTTACTAGTCTACTGCAGAAAAACAGCCTATATATATATATATATATATATATACATATATATATATATATATATATATATATATATATATATATATATAGATGTGGGTGCGTGTGTTTGTGTATAGGTAATAAGAGAGTGAGAGAGAGAAAGAGAGAATTTTGTTAATATGCATAAACACTGTGTATGTGTTTATATATATATATATATATATATATCACAGCGCTGGCAAGCGCGACCGGGGAACAAGCAAAAATGCTGTCAGTGCTGTTATATACGATTACGTAAACCAGATATACCGGGTTTTCAGAAAAGTGCTTTCCGGACATAGTATAAGCTTGAAACTCTAGGATTTAGTTCTATTCAATTTAACTAGACGATCCTAAAAGTTTCAAGTCCCTATCTTATAAGGCTCGTGAAATATGAAGTCAGAAATATGCAAAAAAAATAGCAAAAATGACGTCAACTTTCAGGTGTTCGATAGAGAGTCATGGATAGACGGTTTTTAGCAAAGTTTCAACTCTATAATCTTAGCTTCTGAATGATCTAGATAGCTGTTCGACCTCAGGTTTTGTAGATTATGTTTTAAATTGTGTATTAGGCTATGTGGGAATGTTTTGCGGTAATCACGAAGGCTGTAGTCACGTACTTAAGTTTCAAAAGGCATCAAACTGACATCTTTAAGCGAACTTTCAACGTTTATTTCTCAGCTTCTGAATAATAAGTTATAGACATGTTTGACCTCACATTTTGAAGATATGACTATAAACTAGTTAATCAATACGCTTGCGTAAAAAAAGAGTGATATTTTACCCAAAAACCGATAAATCGGTTGGAACTTTTGACCGGGGAAACTTCTGTCTATATCCGAACATAACTTGACAACAAAACGTTTACCCGATTGAGCGGTTTAAAGAATTGATATAAAAATTTTAACCGGGTGTCGCCGGTCGCTTGCTTTTGACATTACCCATAGTCATAAAACAAAAAAATTCTGGGTAACGTACCTACAACTATAACGTTAAATAATAAAATAGCATACACGCCAACCTTTGATCACAGCGCTGGCAAGCGCGACCGGGGAACAAGCAAAAATGCTGCCAGTGCTGTGATCAAAGGTTGGCGTGTATGCTATTCTATTATTTAACGTTATAGTTGTAGGTACGTTACCCAGAATTTTTTTGTTTTATGACTATGGGTAATGTCAAAAGCAAGCGACCGGCGACACCCGGTTAAAATTTTTATATCAATTCTTTAAACCGCTCAATCGGGTAAACGTTTTGTTGTCAAGTTATGTTCGGATATAGACAGACGTTTCCCCGGTCAAAAGTTCCAACCGATTTATCGGTTTTTGGGAAAAATATATATATATATATATATATATATATATACATATATATATAAACATATATATAACGGATTTTGAGCGAAGCTTCCTTGGGTATATTTGACTATGGTGATATTCCCAGAGAATTTTATCTTAAGGTGTCCAGAATTCTAACTCCTGGAGCAAATATCCCTAAACAATTCTTATAGGGATATCGCATAATATCAGACGACGTATTCTTGACATGCCACATAGCTATCTCCACCCCGAACAGTATTAACGCTTCGAGGGGAAAAAGTGGCAAGAAAACGAAACACAAAAGGAGAGCCGTTAATAAGGTACCTCTCCTTCCCGTTTCGAGTCAGTATCTGACGTCATCAACGGTGCTATCTTATTCCTTGTAGCGATATGTGAGGTGCTACAGATACTGAGCTATTTGGAGGGGTTCTTAGCCCTTTTACAAAAAGGAAGGGCGGGTCCATCAGGACGACATGGCTATCTTACCCAAAAATAGATTTTTCGTGTCGCTCAAAATCCGTTTTTTGGGCTCAGGCCATGTCGTCGTGACGGAAGTTTATCAGAGCATTACTGTATCTGTGGATTCTCAATCGTGCCTTAACCTCAAGATATCCTTTTTCTTGGTCTAACTAGACCTAAAGACCTATGATGTTACCGTCATACATCATTATTTCTAAACATCACTCATGTTAGAACTTCCTGTTCCCCACAGGGAAGAGTCATTCTAGACTCTGGAAAAGTCTCAAGGAATACATATTACCTATGGATGTCCAGCAGACAAACTGGTATAGAGGTCTCGACCTATACCTCCTAAAGCAAAATTTGTATGTGAACTTACCAATGTCCGTATGAAATACTGACACATCCCCGGTATACATATTTGATTTGAGTATCGATCAAAGGTTTTCATCCGTTTAAGAACATATATTATAAAAGTTATCATTGCAACCAGAAAGCTATGGTCTATCCGGGATAAGGGTTGACCAGCTCGATGAGTGTATGTCTTACACGTAGGAACAATCTTTCAAGATTTTCTATATTATCAACTAATATCCATAGTAGTTGAAATGCTCTATATAATTTTTCATCAGAATGAACTTGGGCAAATATGACGCAAAGTTCATCTAGAACTAGTTCATTTACAAACAATAAATAATTAGATCAATCAACATTTATAGAAATATATAAAATGTGGATGATGTAAAATTACAGAATAAAGAAAAAAACAGTACTACCAGAAAAACTTGTTCCACCTGAAAAGGAAACACAAAAGCATGTCACTGAAAATGAAAATATCAATACATTTTCATTAATATGTCATTACTGTCTAATTATACTTGCGTAAAACGCCTGGCACATGTGTCACTCATTATGCTTATTTCACCTTTGTCTATGGAACAGTCTATCAAGACACCTTAGTGGCTTATCACATAGTATGTAGTACCGACCAGGGAATACACACCGACCCTAAATTAATCGTCCCAATTAATTTCACTGTTCCTCGAAACTTTAAGCAACAGGTTTAAGGACACAACCTGCTGCTACCACAGACCTCTTTATTTCCTTTACCTGCTTCGCGTCATGCTTAAAAAATACCCTGGATGACATCCAGCCAGTATATGAGCGGAGGTGTTCGATATTCATATTATTGAAGAAATTCAGGAATGAAGCAATTTTCCTCGGATCATGACCTGCGGGTGTACTGTCCGGATCCGCTCTGCGAATAAAGTAGGTGATTTTCGCCCTTAGTTATCTCAGAGACAAGTTTGAACCTGGAGTTTCTCCTCTAAAAGCTGACCTCCCTTAAAGTCTGAAGTTCTACTAAGATAGATCTTTAAGCTCTCTACTGGACATAGAGAGACATCTTTCAGAGGGCAGATTCTTCAGGGACCCCACCTTTCGGTGGGTAGCTCATTTTTGGCAAGAAACGTTGTGTCCGGACAAAGATTCAGTTCTCCCCCTTCCAAGAACTGAATATGGCCTTCATCTCTCGAAAGGGCCACTATTTCACTAACTTTAGCCGCTGAGGCTAGTGCAAATAAAAATATGACTTTTTGGGTCAAGTCCTTCAAAGCGCACTCATTGTTGTTCATCATAGAAGCGAAATGAAGAACCTTATCCAGAGACCATGATATAGGTTTCGGAGGCGCTGCCGGCATGAGTCTAGCACAGGCCTTAGGGATCTTTTTAAAGATTTTGTTAGAAAAATCTACCTAAAAGGCATAAAGTAAAGGTCTTGTCAAGGCAGATTTTCACGTTGTTATTGTGTTGGCTGCTAACCCTTGATCATGGAGGTTAATAAAGAAAGAAAAACAGAATTCCGTCGAGATTTCTTTTGGCTTCATTGTCTTGACCACTTCTTCCATGCCGACTCTTATTGTCTTCTAGTAGATTTGGATTTATATTCTTCCAAAAAGTCTACACTGTCCTTCGAAATATCGAATCTTTTCTTTACCGCTAAGGAGAGAAAATCATGAAATGAAGGTTGCGGGTTTTCTGTGATGAAGCGAAGACAGTCAACTTCTGCACTAGCTGAGGCAGAACTGGATCCGGCAATGGCACAAACTTCAGTCGTAGTTCCAACGCCAGAGGGAACCATACGCTGTTTGCCACTTGTGAGCCACTATCACAGCCGTCTCCTTGAATGATCTCAGTTTGTCGAGGACCTTCAGTAGAAGTTTGGATGGAGGGAACAGGTAAATGCTGGACCATCTGTTCCAATCGAGGGACATTGCATCCACTGCTTCCGCTAGGGGATCCTCGTACGGGGCTACGTAACGATGTATCTTCTTGTTGTCGCTCGTTGCAAAGAGGTCTATCTGCAGTTCCGGGTCTTGACGTAAGATGAAGGAGAACGATCCTGCATCTAGGGACCATTCTGACTCTGTCGGTATGAACCTGGATAGAGCGTCCGCCGTCACGTTGCGGAACCCTTGAGGGTGAACTGCTGACGAGTGCCATCTCTTCTTTTCTGCCAAACGGAAGATGGCCAACATCACTTGGTTGATTTGAGGTGATCTCGACCCTTGTCGATTCAGGCATCTCACTATCACCTCGCTGTCGAGAACCAGTCTTATGTGGGTCGAGAGCCGAGGAGATAATTTCTTCAGTGTAAGAAGAACTGTCATGGCCTCCAAAAAGTTGATGTGAAATGTCTTGAATAAGCTGGACCAAGTTTCTTGAACTTTCTTTTGGTGAGAGTGACCTCCCCATCCTTCCTTTGAGGCGTCTGTGTGGATGATGACTGAAGGTGGAGGTGGTTGAAGAAGTATTGATTTCTTCAGCTGCTTGGTTTTGGACCACGGCTTGAGAAGCATTCGCAATCGAGTCGGGACTGGTCTTTTCAGGTCTCTTCGAGCGTTTGATACGTATCTTCTCCAAACTCCTGTTGCATCCTTTAGCCGTGATCGTAGCACTGGGTCTGTCACTGAAGCAAACTGTAAAGAACCCAGCACTCTCTCCTGTTCGCGTCTTGATATCCGTTTGGTTTCCAGAAGTCTCTTGACAGATCCTGCTATCTCTTTCCTTTTCTTTAGAGGAATGGAAAGTTGATGTGACTTTAGGCTCCAGTGGATTCCCAACCACTGAAACTCTTGAGCTGGAGATAGTCGAGACTTTTTGGTATTGATCTTGAATCCTAGAGGTTCCAGGAACTGGATTACTATCTTGGAAGCCTACATGCACTCCGTCTCGGATGCTGCCCACACCAGCCAATCGTCCAGGTAGGCCACTACTTGGACACCTTTTAGGCGTAATTGATGAACGACTGCATTTGCAAGCTTCGTGAATATCCTTGGGGCTATGTTTAGCCGGAAGGGCATGGCTTTGAAGGCATAAAGTCTTCGTTTTAGCTTGAACCCTAGGTAGGAGGAGAGTTGAAGATTGATTGGAACGTGCCAATAGGCATCTGACAAGTCTATGGAGACAGTGTAAGCCCGTCTGGGCAACAGGGTCCTATGAACATGTTGAGTGGCGACAAGTCCAGAATGACTCTGAGTTTTTCAGAGTCTTTCTTGGGAACACAAAACAGCCTTCCTTGGAACCTGATGGACTTTACTCTCCAAATTACTCTTTTCTCCAAGAGTTCCCGTACATATTCTTCCAGGACGGGGGTGGAGTGTTTGAAGAATTGTGGGAATGGGGGTGGATCTCTGTTCCAGCTCCAACCCAGTCCATTCTTGATTAGGCTGTGGACCCAGGGATTGAAGGTCCAGCGATCCCGAAATAACTGCAGTCTCCCTCCTACCGGAAGCATCTCACTTCTGTTGTGGACCTGAGGCCTTGCCTCCTTGACTGCTTCCTCTGAAACCCCTTACTGTTGAGGGGTGTCTAGAGTAGCCTCTGGCTGCTCCTCTAGGCCTCGCACGAAAGGTCGTTGACTGCGGTTCGAACGCTGGGTGGAAGGCAGGCGACTGAGTCGCTAGTGGTTGAGGTACCAACTGGTACGTAGTAGGAGGTTGTGCCACCACCTGAGGCACCGCGGTCATAGGAAGTTGTTGTTGTTGTTGCTGTCTGTAGGGCTTGGCCGGCCGAGAGGGTAGCCTAGGCTTCTTTGTCTTCCTCTTTGGTTTTGGACCCTCATCTGGGGAAGACTTTCTCTTGAGAGACAGGCCCTACTTCTGGAGAATGTTCCTATTCTCCGTGGGAGCCTTGTCTACTACTTCCTTGACCACTTCACTCGGGAAGAGGTCTTTACCCCAAATATTGGATGAGATCAGTTTCCTTGGTTCGTGTCTCACCACAGCCGAGGCGAACACGAACTCTCTACAAGCTCTCCTAGCTTTAATGAAACTATAGAGATCTTTGGTCACGGTGGCCAAATGGGTTTTGGCCACTAACATAAACATCTCCTGGTTCTTGGGGTTGGTTGCCATCGTTTCCAGAGTCGTCTGAAGGGACATAGATGCCGTGAGTCTTTCTTTCGTCTCTTGCTCCCTACGCAAGAGAAACTCAGACAGCTTTGGAAGGTCCTCACCGAACTGACGTCCGTCAATATCCGGTTCCAACTTCCCGACTGAGAAGGTATGGTGTACGTCCGTCCAGTCTTTTTGGTCCATAGGCAAGGTCAGGGATAAAGGCTTGCACTCGTCCAAAGACGGGCATGTCTTCCCTGCCTCGACTGCCTTTAATTAACCCTGGATAGGTACGCTCCTCGGACACCCCTTTAAGGGTATACTCGGACGCGAACGACCCCGACGCCAAAAAAAATTCTTGAAAAATCAGTTTTTGCAGTAACCTCCTTTTTTCTTTTGCCAAAAAAAAACTTCAATGAATGCTTCAAACAACTGTAAAGATAAATACTACTCATCTGCAGAAAAACTATTTATTTTAAATATTTTAAAAAATTAAGTAGAAAAAAAAGACCTGACATAAAAATTCATAAAAAAAAAGTTTATACATATATACACAAATCCTTTTAGGAATTGATTCTTGAATGTTTAGGACACATCTTGATGTATTTTGGATGAAGTCAGACCCATGGAGGTGAAGATCTGAAATGAGAAAAAAAGGGTAACTTTTTGGCCAAAAAAATTTGTCCAAATTTCATGAATTTTTTTGGGTACCCAAATGAA
Source organism: Palaemon carinicauda (assembly GCF_036898095.1). Taxonomy (NCBI): domain Eukaryota; kingdom Metazoa; phylum Arthropoda; class Malacostraca; order Decapoda; family Palaemonidae; genus Palaemon; species Palaemon carinicauda. The sequence continues at coordinate 4,104,132 of NC_090741.1, read as the reverse complement.
ATAGGGAGTGGCTAATTTTTTTAGGGATTAAACATATGTTATCCTAAAATAAAAATATGTAAAAAAATCTTCATTATTTTGTAAATTACATTTATATCAGAGGCCATATCTAAAGGTAATTTTTTGAGTACTTAGAAATTTCGTAAAAAAATACATATATTTAATATATAATATGATATTTATGCAGGTAAAAATATACCAAAATATAGGGAACAAGAATATATATAGATAGGGCAGCTTACGCTTCGGATATGTCCACAAAATGGCCGCCAACCACACTGACTCAGACTCCCTAATCTGCCACTTGAAATGTAGGAAGGGTATGTCAATTTCAAGGTGTTATTTACTAATGTAATTATTATTGGATATGCATAAAAATTGTATGGTGGGTTGCTGGATAATTGTCGATTATTTTACGACTAAAAAATTAAAATTCTGACCCCAAAAAAATTTTTTGAAGGGAAATAAAATCGAAAAAAAAGAATGTAAAACAATATAATATTTTAGCTAAAAAAATTTGATGATATTCAATCAAAAAAAAAGTAAACAAAATTTTCCGACAAATAAACATCTAGAGGAATCATTACTCTGTGATAGTTCCTTAGTACGTAGTAATTTTGAAAGAATTGGGAAAAAACGAAAAAATGGCAATCACCGGAAAATCGAACACATACCTATATATACGCCATATCTGGCTAAAAAAAAGATAGGCATGGGTAGCCAGATCATCTAGAAACACTTTCCAACACTATAAAAATATAAGTTTTGCGACACTACTTGCCAATTCCTTACGGTAACATGACTAAGCAAAAAAATTCAAAACAAATAAAAAGGGGCACTCGCGGAAAAATGGCTAACATTCTAATATACGGCATTTCAGAAAAAAAAATTCAGCCACGTGCTAGGCAAACCATCAAGGCACATTTTCCGACAAATAAACATCTAAATGAATCATTACTCTGTGATAGTTCCTTAGTACGTAGTAATTTTGAAAGAAATGGGAAAAAACGAAAAAATGGCAATCACAGGAAAATCGAACACATACCTATATATACGCCATATCTGGCTAAAAAAAAAAAAAGATAGGCATGGGTAGCCAGATCATCTAGAAACACTTTCCAACACTATAAAATTATAAGTTTTGCGACACTGCTTGCCAATTCCTTACGGTAACATGAGTAAGCAAAAAAATGCAAAACAAATAAAAAGGGGCACTCGTGGAAAAATGGCCATTCTAATATACGGCATTTCAGAAAAAAAAAAAATTTCAGCCACGTGCTAGGCAAACCATCAAGGCACATTTTCCGACAAATAAACATATAAATGAATCATTACTCTGTGATAGTTCCTTAGTACGTAGTAATTTTGAAAGAAATGGGAAAAAACGAAAAAATGGCAATCACAGGAAAATCGAACACATACTTATATATACGCCATATCTGGCTAAAAGAAAAATAGGCATGGGTAGCCAGATCATCTAGAAACACTTTCCAACACTATAAAAATATAAGTTTTGCGACACTACTTGCCAATTCCTTACGGTAACATGACTAAGCAAAATAATGCAAAACAAATAAAAAGGGGCACTCGCGGAAAAATGCCCAACATTCTAATATACGGCATCTCAGATAAAAAAAAAAGACATGCACGTGTTAGCCCAACCATCAAGGCACACTTTCTAACACATAAACATGAAAAAAAAAATCAATAATATACGGCAATTCATTACTACGTAGTAAATTTTTACAAATATTGAAAAAAAAACAGAAATTGGCAACCGCAGTTAAATACCCAATATACCAATAACTACGTCGTATCTGACAAAAACAAAATCACGCATGGGTAGCCAGATCATCTAGACACACTTTCCAACACTAAAAAAGCAAAAGTTTTACGACACTATTTCGCAATATCTTACGGAAAAATGACTTGGCAAAAAAATGAAAAAAAATTAAAAAGGGGTACTCGTGGTAAAATGCCCGACATTCTAATATACGGCATCTCAGATAAAAAAAAAGACATGCACCTGTTAGCCCAACCATCAAGGCACACTTTCTAACACATAAACATGAAAAAAAAAATGAATAATATACGGCAATTCCTTACTACGTAGTAATTTTTACAAATATTGAAAAAAAAACAGAAATTGGTAACCGCAGTTAAATACCCAATATACCAATAACTACGTCGTATCTGACAAAAACAAAGTCATGCATGGGTAGCCAGATCATCTAGACACACTTTCCAACACTAAACAAGCAAAAGTTTTACGACACTATTTGGCAATATCTTACGGAAAAATGACTTGGCAAAAAAATGAAAAAAAATGAAAAAGGGGCACTCGCGGTAAAATGGTCCTCGTGGTGATGAACGACATTTTAACTAAAAAAAAATCATGCACACGGTAGCCAAACAATCCACCAAGACTTTCCACAACTGATAACCTATACAAGTTGCACCATTCTACGACAATTTCATAATACGTAATAACTTTGATAATTATGCAAACTACCTCAGAAGGGTAAACTCGGTCGCGCTCGACACGGACGCGTCTCAGAAATCGGGGAAGGAGTACAGCTACAGCAATGCACATCTGGACACTACTAGAGCGTGTAGGGGAGACACCTCCTGCAGGTCGATCACCCACAAATTCAGTCACGGGGGTGAGTCACGTGAGAAAAACCTGTTTTTTTTTCATGCTCGGGGTCGCGAACGACCCACCGTACCTATCCAGGGTTAAGGCTGCCTTGTACCCTTTCCTCATAAAGGGGAAGGCTGTAGTTGAAGAGGCCACAAAGGAGGGGTGCTTCTTACTCAACGCAGGCACTTTTGAGTATGAGAAGCCCCTCTCTTTCATAGAAGTGGTGAGTAAAGCCGGAGCTATACTGTGGTCAAAGACTATGACCTCTTTTGGTTCTGTTTCCTCCTTTGATGCTGGCTCCTTCCTGAGATGGACATAACAGTCTGGCTAAGACTACTTGCTAGGCCAAAATTCCACCTCTTCGAGGGGAATTGATCCTAGCTTCTCCGAAATGACAATCTTTCCTGTTATCATCGGCATGTGTTCAGCATATCTCCAAGGGTTTGAATCTGAACACAAAGGGAGATCCTTCACGCTGAGCTTCTTCTGGGGCCCGCGTGATGCTGCGAGTCTGCGCATCTCCATCTTCATCGTAGCTTCCTTTTCATCCTTTTTCTTCTGCATTTGTTGAATCATTTCAACAATAGAAGAAAGAATCCTTCCCAGTTCTTCTGGGATAGCAGACGAAGTCGAGGGGACCGACTGACACTGTGTCAACCTTTTCCTCTTCAGTTTCAGGAGCTTGGGTCTGCTCCTCGTCCTGACCTTCCGCAAGAAGGTTCTTCTCTGTGTTCTCTGACACTTCAGACTTCCTATCATCCAGTTGGATGTCCTGTAAAGCGTCTGTGCTAACCGTGTGTCACACGATCGTACATAAATTATTTTGTATATATTATGCTTGTATCTGCGCTCTTCCCTCGCACTAAAAAGAACCTGAATATTCATGTCTCCGGTTTTCCTCTGTAACATTGTCACTTTCTTGAACATGTATTTTCCTGTTGCCTTGAGGTTTTGTATATAAAGGAGAGTGTTCCTTAATAAAGTACTCAGTTGATTGTATCCTGCCTTTGAGTTCACAACCCTCTCTTGGCCCGTCACATTGGTGACCCCGGAAGTCGACTCGCTCCCACCGCCTTCCACCCCCACCCCCTCGCCCCTCCATCGTTGGTACTATGGCGGACTCTATGGCAGTTGGTGCTGCGGCCGCTCCATTCAAACTTTCATCGTTTGCCAGCGGAGAGGCTTTTGCTTGGTTTCAGCGCGCAGATGTCCAGTTTCGCATCAGGGGCCTGACTCGCTCAACCACCAAAGCGGATTATGTTCTCGCGGTGATACCCGACTGGCTTTGTGAACAAGGAGACACCGCAATAGCGTATGTGACGGGCCGAGAGAGGGTTGTGAACTCAAAGGCAGGATGCAATCAACTGAGTACTTTATTAAGGAACACTCTCCTTTATATA
>NC_090741.1:4080091-4087591 GCF_036898095.1 Palaemon carinicauda | reverse complement strand
TAACGACCTCGGGTTCAGAGCCCCAGGCGAAATCACACAAAGACAAGAGCTTGGCTCTGGCCGGGAATCGAACCCTGGTCGGCAAGCTTATATAGACAGTGACTAACCCACTTGGCCACGAAGAAAGATAAAAGTCAATGACAATTCTACTGTACTTATACCTGTCGAATTCAGGTATTTTGTACTTAGAATTGAAATCAACCCATCCTCACCATCGTAGCTAATTGGTAGTTTGTTACTTGGCATTCAATTAATGATAAATTTTGCACATTTTTACGTGTTTTTCATATCCAAATAAGCCATATATATTTTTGATATATTAATGTCTGGATTCTCTTAACGAACTCGGGATCAGAGCCCCAGGCGAAATCACACAAAGACAAGAGCTTGGCTCCGGCCGGGAATCGAACCCTGGTCGGCAAGCTTATATAGACAGTGACTAACCCACTTGGCCACGAAGAAAGATAAAAGTCAATGACAATTCTACTGTACTTATACCTGTCGAATTCAGGTATTTTGTACTTAGAATTGAAATCAACCCATCTTCACCATCGTAGCTAATTGGTAGTTTGTTACTTGGCATTCCATTAATGAAAATTTTGCACATTTTTACATGTTTTTCATATTCAAATAAGCCATATATATTTTTGATATATTAATGTCTGGATTCTCTTAATGACCTCGGGATCAGAGCCCCAGGCGAAATCACACAAAGACAAGAGCTTGGCTCCGGCCGGGAATCGAACCCTGGTCGGCAAGCTTATATAGACAGTGACTAACCCACTTGGCCACGAAGAAAAATAAAAGTCAATGACAATTCTACTGTACTTATACCTGTCGAATTCAGGTATTTTGTACTTAGAATTGAAATCAACCCATCTTCACCATCATAGCTAATTGGTAGTTTGTTACTTGGCATTCAATTATTGATAAATTTTTCACATTTTTACGTGTTTTTCATATTCAAATAAGCCATATATATTTTTATATATCAAAAATATATATGGCTTATATATTTGAACACAATGTTGTGTTGATATTTATCCATATTGACTCATTAGGGGTAATTTGAATGAATTACTACCAATTGTGTCACGTGGTGGGCCGGGAAATCGGGTAAAACTCGCTGGTAAGAGACTAATGTCTTGCCAGGTAAATCCTCGGACAGCTAGGTAGCGTCAGGTTCCGATTTCTTTTATGGTCTCTCGTGGCATGGTTGGTTTCGACCTGGCCTTTCATTAGAAGGGGCTAGCGTTCGATCCCAAGTATGATGTAGAAATTTATTTCTATTTGAACACAATGTTGTGTTGATATTTATCCATATTGACTCATTAGGGGTAATTTGAATGAATTACTACCAATTGTGTCACGTGGTGGGCCGGGAAATCGGGTAAAACTCGCTGGTAAGAGACTGATGTCTCGCCAGGTAAATCCTCGGACAGCTAGGTAGCGTCAGGTTCCGATTTCTTTTATGGTCTCTCGTGGCATGGTTGGTTTCGACCTGGCCTTTCATTAGAAGGGGCTAGCGTTCGATCCCAAGTATGAGGTAGAAATTTATTTCTATTTGAACACAATGTTGTATTGATATTTATCCATATTGACTCATTAGGAGTAATTTGAATGAATTACTACCAATTGTGTCATGTGGTGGGCCGGGAAATCGGGTAAAACTCGCTGGTAAGAGACTGATGTCTCGCCAGGTAAATCCTCGGACAGCTAGGTAGCGTCAGGTTCCGATTTCTTTTATGGTCTCTCGTGGCATGGTTGGTTTTGACCTGGCCTTTCATTAGAAGGGGCTAGCGTTCGATCCCAAGTATGAGGTAGAAATTTATTTCTATTTGAACACAATGTTGTGTTGATATTTATCCATATTGACTCATTAGGGGTAATTTGAATGAATTACTACCAATTGTGTCACGTGGTGGGCCGGGAAATCGGGTAAAACTCGCTGGTAAGAGACTGATGTCTCGCCAGGTAAATCCTCGGACAGCTAGGTAGCGTCAGGTTCCGATTTCTTTTATGGTCTTTCGTGGCATGGTTGGTTTCGACCTGGCCTTTTCATTAGAAGGGGCTAGCGTTCGATCCCAAGTATGAGGTAGAAATTTATTTCTATTTGAACACAATGTTGTGTTGATATTTATCCATATTTACTCATTAGGGATAATTTGAATGAATTACTACCAATTGTGTCACGTGGTGGGCCGGGAAATCGGGTAAAACTCGCTGGTAAGAGACTGATGTCTCGCCAGGTAAATCCTCGGACAGCTAGGTAGCGTCAGGTTCCGATTTCTTTTATGGTCTCTCGTGGCATGGTTGGTTTCGACCTGGCCTTTCATTAGAAGGGGCTAGCTTTCGATCCCAAGTATGAGGTAGAAATTTATATATATATATATATATATATATCTATATATATATATATATATATATGTGTGTGTGTGTGTGTGTGTGTGTGTGTTCATTCAAAAGTAAAGTGGCTCCCAGAATAATTACAAGATTATTTTGTGGAAAGTGGAGTGAAGAGGCAAAACCTGAGAAAGGGGAACTAGGAGTGTTGTTGAAAACGACTTAAAAAGGAGATCTGCCTTATTGCAATAATTACAAAGGCATCACACTTCCGTCAGTTGTCATGGAAATATATAGTATTCTTATTCTAAAGAGACTTGAAAGAAAGATTGATAAACAGCTAAAAGATGAATAAACAGGATTTAGAAAAGGTATATTCTGTACTGTTCAAATTTTCACTTGAAGACATGTTTTAGAGCACTCTGTAAGATATAGAAATCGACTTTTGATGGCATTTGTGATTATGAAAAGAGAATTTGATGTTGGATGGCATCTTTTTTGAGAGACCTGCGTTATTGAATCTTTTTTAAATATGTAAGTTTAAGTTTGTTTATGACCATCGCAAGTGCAAAGTTAATGTTAGTGGACTCCTATCAGATGATTTTACAGTGGATAGTCGATTACTACAAGAGAATGTATTGTCATCTATTTTGCTTATTCTACTCATGGATTACTTTGTAATACATAGAACAGTTGGTGATGGTGAAGAAGGATTGGAAAGGATTGGTTGTTTTGTATTTTTTACTGTAATACTACATGTGCTACTAGTATTAACCCTGGATAGGTACGGTCCTCGGACACCCCTTTAAGGGTATACTCGGACGCGAACGACCCCGACGCCAAAAAAAATTCTTGAAAAATCAGTTTTTGCAGTAACCTCCTTTTTTCTTTTGCCAAAAAAAACTTCAATGAATGCTTAAAACAACTGTAAAGATAAATACTACTCATCTGCAGAAAAACTATTTATTATAAATATTTTGAAAAATTAAGTAGAAAAAAAAAAGACCTGACATAAAAATTCATAAAAAAAAGTTTATACATATATACACAAATCCTTTTAGGAATTGATTCTTGAATGTTTAGGACACATCTTGATGTATTTTGGATGAAGTCAGACCCATGGAGGTGAAGATCTGAAATGAGAAAAAAAGGGTAACTTTTTTTGGCCAAAAAAAATGTCCAAATTTCATGAATTTTTTTGGGTACCCAAATGAAATAGGAAGTGGCTAATTTTTTTAGGGAATAAACATATGTTATCCTAAAATAGAAATATGTAAAAAAATCTTCATTATTTTGTAAATTACATTTATATCAGGGGCCATATCTAAAGGTAATTTTTTGAGTACTTGGAAATTTCGTAAAAAAATACATATATTTAATATATAATATGATATTTATGCAGGTAAAAATATACCAAAATATCACAAATTCTATAGGGAACAAGAATATATATAGATAGGGCAGCTTATGCTTCGGATATGTCCACAAAATGGCCGCCAACCACACTGACTCAGACTCCCTAATCTGCCACTTGAAATGTAGGAAGGGTATGTCAATTTCAAGGTGTTATTTACTAATCTAATTATTATTGGATATGCATAAAAATTGTATGGTGGGTTGCTGGATAATTGTCGATTATTTTACGACTATAAAATTAAAATTCTGACCCCAAAAAATATTTTTGAAGGGAAATAAAATCGAAAAAAAAAATGTAAAACAATATTTTAGCTAAAAAAATTTGATGATATTCAATCAAAAAAAAAGTAAACAAAATTTTCCGACAAATAAACATCTAGAGGAATCATTACTCTGTGATAGTTCCTTAGTACGTAGTAATTTTGAAAGAATTGGGAAAAAACGAAAAAATGGCAATCACCGGAAAATCGAACACATACCTATATATACGCCATATCTGGCTAAAAAAAAGATAGGCATGGGTAGCCAGATCATCTAGAAACACTTTCCAACACTATAAAAAATATAAGTTTTGCGACACTACTTGCCAATTCCTTACGGTAACATGACTAAGCAAAAAAATGCAAAACAAATAAAAAGGGGCACTCGTGGAAAAATGGCCATTCTAATATACGGCATTTCAGAAAAAAAAAATTTCAGCCACGTGCTAGGCAAACCATCAAGGCATATTTTCCGACAAATAAACATATAAATGAAATATTACTCTGTGATAGTTCCTTAGTACGTAGTAATTTTGAAAGAAATGGGAAAAAACGAAAAAATGGCAATCACAGGAAAATCGAACACATACTTATATATACGCCATATCTGGCTAAAAAAAAAATAGACATGGGTAGCCAGATCATCTAGAAACACTTTCCAACACTATAAAAATATAAGTTTTGCGACATTACTTGCCAATTCCTTACGGTAACATGACTAAGCAAAAAAATGCAAAACAAATAAAAAGGGGCACTCGCGGAAAAATGCCCAACATTCTAATATACGGCATCTCAGATAAAAAAAAAAGACATGCACGTGTTAGCCCAACCATCAAGGCACACTTTCTAACACATAAACATGAAAAAAAAATCAATAATATACGGCAATTCCTTACTACGTAGTAAATTTTTACAAATATTGAAAAAAAAACAGAAATTGGCAACCGCAGTTAAATACCCAATATACCAATAACTACGTCGTATCTGACAAAAACAAAATCACGCATGGGTAGCCAGATCATCTAGACACACTTTCCAACATTAAAAAAGCAAAAGTTTTACGACACTATTTCGCAATATCTTACGGAAAAATGACTTGGCAAAAAAATTAAAAAAAATTAAAAAGGGACACTCGCGGTAAAATGCCCGACATTCTAATATACGACATCTCAGATAAAAAAAAAGACATGCACGTGTTAGCCCAACCATCAAGGCACACTTTCTAACACATAAACATGAAAAAAAAATGAATAATATACGGCAATTCCTTACTACGTAGTAATTTTTACAAATATTGAAAAAAAAAACAGAAATTGGTAACCGCAGTTAAATACCCAATATACCAATAACTACGTCGTATCTGACAAAAACAAAGTCATGCATGGGTAGCCAGATCATCTAGACAAACTTTCCAACACTAAACAAGCAAAAGTTTTACGACACTATTTGGCAATATCTTACGGAAAAATGACTTGGCAAAAAAATGAAAAAAAATGAAAAAGGGGCACTCGCGGTAAAATGGTCCTCGTGGTGATGAACGACATTTTAACTAAAAAAAAACACATGCACATGGTAGCCAAACAATCCACCAAGACTTTCCACAACTGATAACCTATACAAGTTGCACCATTCTACGACAATTTCATAATACGTAATAACTTTGATAATTATGCAAACTACCTCAGAAGGGTAAACTCGGACGCGAACGACCCCGACGCGTCTCAGAAATCGGGGAAGGAGTACAGCTACAGCAATGCACATCTGGACACTACTAGAGCGTGTAGGGGAGACACCTCCTGCAGGTCGATCACCCACAAATTCAGTCACAGGGGTGAGTCACGTGATAAAAACCTGTTTTTTTTTGACGCTCGGGGTCGCAAACGACCCACCGTACCTATCCAGGGTTAAGAGTAATGTTGCACAGTATTGCAGTAACAAAATATGTTTCCGCAAATTTTTTAAGTGTAGTATCGTATGTTATTAAGGAATTGATCATTAATATTTGTCTCAAAGTGAAAATGTGTTTCTCCTAATTCTTGTATTGCAGTAGTATCCAGTCTTTTAAGATTGATACTCTTTTGTTATATTTGTATTATTTTTGTACAGGTTTTGTTTACATATTCTCACTCGAGAGTCACAAATAAATAAGATTGGACCAGAGATGTTACCCTGAACCAAATTAAAGGTATTTTAATAAACCAGCGTACGATTGATCCCACCAAGATGAGTCGGGTACAATGCTGGGATTTTCATAAACAACATTAATAAACTATTACTATTCCAGGTATATTTGAGGCCAGTAACTATACAACCAAACTGATAACAAACTCTATATTTGGCGACGAGGATGGGATTATCATATAGAGCATTAATAAACTATCATTATTCCAGGTAGGTTTGAAGGCAGTAACTATTCAATCACATTGATAACAAACACTATATTTGGCAACAATGGAATCCATGCAGAGAAGCACCAGCAGAGGAAGAGCCAACTAGCAGATTTCAGCCCCATGCAGCAGCAATAGAGCCCAATCAGTCTAGATTCCAGTTCGATGTCAAGAAAGAAGCAAACATCATGTAATAATATTTAGTTTTGTTATGACCAAGTAAGGTAGGATTAAATTTTTTATCAGTGGCATAGGTGCAAAGTTGGTTGCACAAGCACAAAAAAAGTGCAATAAACTACAGAGAAATTAGGTAAGAATTAAGTTTGTTTAGGAAGTTACAAGTTTATTTTGCAGATTCCATTTGCATATTCAGGCGAGAAGTCAAAATGCCTCTGGACCTAGGGCATCCAGAAAAATTCAGCATTGTTGCGGAATCCAATTATGCTGCGAAATTATAGCAATAGTGGTGTTAGGAATTAAATATATATTTAGAAGAAATATGGGATCGAACGCTAGCCCCTTCTAATGAAAGGCCAGGTCGAAACCAACCATGCCACGAGAGCCCATAAAAGGAAATCTGAACCTGACACTAATCTAGCTGTCCGAGGATTTACCTGGTGAGACATCAGTCTCTTTACCAGCGAGTTTTACCAGATTTCCCCGGGCCACCACGTGACACAATTGGTAGTAATTCATTCAAATTACCCCTAATGAGTCAATAGGGATAAATATCAACACAACATCGTGTTCAAATGGGCTCTTGTGGCATGGTTGGTTTCGACCTGGCCTTTCATTAGAAGGGGCTAGCGTTCGATCACAAGTATGAGGTAGAAATTTATTTCTATTTGAACACGATGTTGTGTTGATATTTATCCATATTGACTCATTAGGGGTAATTTGAAAGAATTACTACCAATTGTGTCACGTGGTGGCCCGGGGAAATCTGGTAAAACTCGCTGGTAAAGAGACTGATGTCTCACCAGGTAAATCCTCGGACAGCTAGATTAGTGTCAGGTTCAGATTTCCTTTTATGGGCTCTCGTGGCATGGTTGGTTTCGACCTGGCCTTTCATTAGAAGGGGCTAGCGTTCGATC
>NC_090741.1:4070091-4072591 GCF_036898095.1 Palaemon carinicauda | reverse complement strand
GACAGTGATGGGCGTGGAAGAGAGAGAGAGAGAACCTACCCTAACAACATCCGATGATCAATGACTACCTGGTTGTTTTGACAGATATTTGTCCTTCGGTAGTGTCTCCTTCGCCAATTCGTCCAAGAAAAGACGAGTGCGTATTTTGCGTGATACTGGTGCAGCTCAGTCTTTGATTCTAAGGGAGGCATTACCTTGTAATTTTGTACCCAAAAGTGGGGAATTTGTGTTATTGGCTGGGTTTCCTGATTCCGTAAAGTCGTATGCTATTGAAAATTTTAATTTAATCTGCCCTTCCTTTGCAGGGAATTTGAAATTGGCCATAGTTGATAAATTCCCGGTTAAGGAGGTTGATGTTGTGATAGGGAATGATGTGGCTATGAAGAATAATAAGTGTCCGATATTGATAAACCCTGATAGTGAAGTAGCAGCAGTTACTCGTTCTAGTGCTTGAATTGTTGACGCTGCAGAGTCAACTATTGATGTAGATTTAAGTAGTTTAGATCGTAGTGATAGCCTAGCTGTAGATCTTGGAATGGTAACGGACACGTTAAATTGGACTACTGAAGAGCTAATCAAAGACCAGAAAAAGGAGTTTCGGGAACTCCCTATCGAGTCAGGGGAGGTGTCTGATATGACTGGTCCCAAATTTAAGATAATTGATAATATTTTATATAGGTTGAGTAGGCCTATGGGGGTGGATAATGTTCATCATGAAATTGTGAAACAGATAATGGTTCCCTTTGGTTACAGGAAGGAGTTAATGTCATTGGCGTACGAAAGTGGTTTGGCCGGCCATTTTGGAATTCATAAAACTTCTTGCAAATTGTTAGGGAATTATTATTGGCCGAAGTTGAAGGCAGATGTAAAGAAGTTTGTCAATAGTTGTGATGTGTGCCAGAGGGTCGGTAAACCCAATCAGCGGATTCCAAAATCGCCTCTATGTCCTATTCCTGTAGTTTCCGAACCTTTTAAGGAAGTCATTATTGATGTGGTTGGACCATTACCGAAGACGCGTAGTGGTAATGAGTATATTTTGACAATCATGGATAGGATGTCTCGATATCCCGAGGCCATACCACTACGTACGATAAGTTTATAATAAGCTAAGAAAAGAGATAGGCACTAATCTGGTATTCTGTATTTTCAGGCTAATAATTACGCTTCCTCGACTTTGTTTGTTTGTTTGCGCAGGGGAGTCTTGTGGAGGTCTTCTCTGTGTCGTTCGGTGTGTGTGTATGTATTGGACACTATGGTGATAAGTGTGATATATAACACTGAAATAGACAGTGGTTTTTGTGATCAACATTTATTGATAGTGAGTGATGTGTATCCCTGAAAATGAACAGTGTATTGAGTGTGGAATAGGTTATAGCTTTTGGACTATATATACAGAATCCGGTTGTTAGTGCAATGACTCTTATTTAAGTTTATTAACGGTATGAGTGATGTGAAATTTTTAGGTTGGTTACCTATTTATCGAATGGTGATGTTTTGATTTCCTGGTTTTGGAAAGTTTACTTGTGATTAATTTAGGTTTAAGATTTTTTTTAGTATTGGTTATATATTGCTATCCTTGTGAGCTGCAAACCTTGGTACTTGCCCCCCTCTTTCCTTTTGTTTGTCATGTTTTTGCAGTTTGTTTAATAATTATTTTTGAGTGTTAGATTAATATTTCAAATTTTTGAGTGTTGGTTTAATATTTCATTATGTGATAACCTGTATGTTGTAATTCAAATCACTTGAAAAAAAAAATTAGGGAATTTTTTTTGGGGTGAGGAGGTGTAACATTATTGCTATATATTTCTAAATTATTTAAGTTTTTATAGATGTATAAGGTTAAATATACTGTAGAATTATTGTTTTCCTTCTTTAATAGTATGTCTTTTCACTGGTGGTTATGTTAGTGTTTATAATGGACTAACAGCTGTTTTGTATTTTCAAGTGGTGTGGGTTACGTGGCTGCGCTCATGCGTGAACGGAGTTTTGGAGGGGCTTTTTTTAAGGATGGTTCCTTAGTGTGTTTCTGAGCCTCCAACTTTGAAGGGCGCGACGATTGCTGTGGGAACTATATTTCTAGGGCTGAGTACAAGAAGGGCCAATGTCAAAAAATGGCCGATTGAAGATAAGACCACCACTAAACTAAAAAATTTCCTCTGTATTAGTGCTATAAGGGTTAATGTCGTCCGTGGGTTCAGGGAGCTACACTAGGCGCTCTATTCTAGCCAAAGTCAAGTAACAAATGAAAATATTCATGCTAGAAAGGCCAATGTCGAGATTGGCCCTTGTTATATTAATTTACTACAACCCTAGAGGGCCACGTGAGAGGCCAATGTCAACTTCAGCCTTTCTTGCACCAAACGATTTTAACAATTTATATGCGTACATTACTTTATAAATCGTTTCTGTTACTAACGTGGTTGCAAGCAATTACTATTTATTTAATATCAAAATCAGTAGTAATGTGCGTGATATCAGTGAATATATGTAAGAGTACATC
>NC_090741.1:4030447-4034591 GCF_036898095.1 Palaemon carinicauda | reverse complement strand
GCCCCCCCCCCCCCTCCCCCCCCCCCTTTCCTAAGCTCCTCACTCTGGGAGGAGGTGCACACCCGCCCTCACTAGTGTATGATATATGGAGGACAATCCGACCCGGAATAAGTATGGCATGTACTGAACAAAAATGCAATATAGAATACAGTATGTATATAGAAATCACCCCAAAAAATAACAGATCGTCCATAAAAAAATAAAAAAATGAAATATTGCAGGTAAAAATTTACACAATACAATATAAATAATTCCACTCATTTCTTCTTAAGACCTCTGCAACTAAAATATAGAAAACCCAATGTGAAAAAAAATCATACTAACATCACTATTACACCTCTCTTTGTTTGCGGGCAATACAAGCTTTTTGGGCGAGACAGGAGTAGGAATAGATATTCCTTCATCCCTCGATATTACTTGTCCAGGTTTATCACACAATTCCGCAACACAACTCAGAAAATCATTCATCTTCCCGTCCTTTTCTTATAACATTACGTTTAGGGTATTAGCATCTACACATTCTCTAACACTGGCTATCTTCAAGGCGGATTTTTAATCCCGTAGCTACTTACCATTCAGGAACCCCCCGGCCTCAGCCACCAGGGATAATGGAAATACATGTACATAAATAGTACAGCATTCGCCTGACGGATATAACCTGACCTATTTAACCTGATTATTTTTAGGCTCACTCAACAATATGTCATACATATTGCCACACTCAGAAAAATTACCACATCATTTTACGTATACATTAAGCATCAACAAAGGAACACATTGTTATTATCAAGTTTATTTAAAACACGTCAAAAGAAGAAATTAGGTCTCTTCAAACAAATACAACATCAAAGGGGAAAAAAATTCTACGCATCAACTCGATGAATTTCACGTATGCAAGGGTAAGGAGGAACACTTTGATTGACACTTTATGTGTGCCTGATGATGTTCAGACACTGCACCATTAATAATACTTTGTATCACAACAGTGTTAAATTTAACCATCTTTACTAGGTACGGACTCAAATACGATGGTTCTAGTTTGTGTTTCCTAAGTTGTAATCGGTTCAAATAGACACGATCACCCACAAATACTTTTACCGGTGCTGTTTTGATCCGATCATCATAGTGGTGTGTTTTTCATTAGCTCTTTCTAAAAACCTTACAGTGGTGTTCACTACTCTCCTCAATATATTTATTAAATAGACACGGTATTGCTCAGTTCAATAATTTTGCAATTTTTATGAATTAATCAGGACTGCATATAGTAACACAGGATTCTGTCCATACACTAAAAAGAAAGGCGTGTTCCTGACCAAAGCATTATATGAAATGTTCAAAGCTAGTTCAGCTGCAGGGAGCATGGCGTGCCAATGAAGGGGATAATCAGCCACTAAGTAACGTAAAATTCGTACTACTTCCCTATTATGGGATTTCACTGTCATCAGCTGAAGGCCTATATGTGGTCACCGAGAACTGTTCAATTTTCATCAGTTCTGTGACCAATTTCACCACCTTATTTATAAACTGGAGACCATTATCACTTAAAAAAATTTTCGGGCAACTAAAACTAGTAATGAAAGAGCACAGTGCCTAGGCTAATCAATTTGCCAATTTATCCAACATTGCGTAAGTATGAGTGTATCAAGTAAATGCATCCACAAATAAACATATATACTTATGTTGTGTTAAACCGATAAGAAATGATCCTACCACAACCACATGCACCGTTTTAAATTTGATAGGATTCACAGGCCACTTTCTGGCTTCCAGTAGTGTGACTCTTTTATATCCTTACCTCCAACTAATCAAACCTGCATCATCATGGCACTCATTCTGGACACTTCTGGTCATGTCCTCGGCCTCCCACATATATTCCCCTTCACCGCTCATATCTCTCTCTCTCACTCTATCTCTCAAGTCTCCTGACTGCTCCTCGGGTGAATTTACATCCCGTTCTCTATTTTCTCTATTTTGATGGGGGTCTTCAATATTTTAATTACGTTCTGCGTTCCTCTTTTGTGCCCTAGTTGTTACTCCTATTATTGCACCTCTAGAGAGGGCATCCGCTACCTTGTTAGCTTTACCTTCTATGTGGTGAAAACCCTTTATATTAAACTTGAACAATCTTTCAATCCATCATGCTTGTCAAGAGGTCAAATCTCCTTTGAAAAAGAGGTCACGTAAGGGGCGATGATCACTTTGCAACTCAATTGACTGACCTAATAAGAAGAACCGAGGCCCCTCTACAACCCAAAGAATACCCAAAACCTCTCGATTGAATGTACTAGGATTCTTTTCTCTCCCTTCTAACTCCCTGGAAGCAAAACAAATGGGTTGCTCTCTACCTTTATCATCTCGTTGGGAAACTACACCACCAATAGCCAAGCTACTCGCATTTGTTGTAACAAAAAACGGGCGATCAAATCTTGGATATGCTAGTAAGTCATTGCTAGGTATGGCAGCTTTCAAATGGTTAAAGCCCCTTTTTCTTTCTACTCCCTCATTTATTACTTTTCTTTTTCTTTAAAGCATCTAAGGCTCTCGTTATCTCTCCAAAACCTCGTATGAAATTACGGTAATACCCAGCAAGCCCGAGGAACCCAGCTACTTCCTTAGGGTTACGTGGCATGGGGAAATCGCTAATACGTGCCACTTTACTGGGGTAGGGTTGGACACCTTCTGGGGTTATTATGTGATCTAAGAACTCGACCTGCTTACAGAAAAAATGTAACTTTGAAAAATTTATTTTCATACCATTACGTCACATGCTTCTTAAACTTTAGAATATTATCATCATTATTATTATTATTATTATTATTATTATTATTATTATTATTGTTATTATTATTATTATTATTATTAAATGCTAAGCTACAACCTTAGCTGGAAAAGCAGGATGCTATAAGCCAAGAGGCCCCAACAGGGAAAATAGCCCAGTGAGGAAAGCAAACAAGGAGAAATTAAATATTTAAAAGAATAATAACAACATCAATATAAATATTTCCTATATCAACTATAAAAACTTTAACAAAACAAGAAGAGAAAGTAGATAGAACATTGTACCCGAGTGTACCCTCAAGCAAGAGAACTCTAACCCAAGACAGTGGAAGACCATGGTACAGAGGCTATGGCACTACCCAAGACTAGAGAACAATGGTTTGATTTTGGAGAGTCCTTCTCCTAGAAGAGCTGCTTACCATAGCTAAAGATTCTCTTCAACCCTAACCAAGAGGAAAGTAGCCACTGAACAATTACAGTGCAGTAGTTAACCCCTTGGGTGAAGAAGAATTGTTTAGTAATGTCAACGTTGTCAGGTGTATGAGGACAGGAGAATCTGTAAAGAATAGGCCAGACTATTCAGTGTCTGTGTAGGCAAAGGAAAAAAACCGTAACCAGAGAGAAGGATCCATTGTAGTACTATCTGGCCAGTCAAAGTACCCCATAACTCTCTAGCGGTAGTATCTTCGGCCGTTTTTCCTGTAATTATGATATCGAATTAACAAAAAAGAAAATTATGGCCAATTTTAGGAGACAAAACTGCCATCATTACTCTAGAGTTGATTGTTAGCTATAAATGCTGTTTTCCATTTACTGTCTTCTGTAATGGGTATTTGATAGTATCCAGATTTCAAATCAACAGTTGTAAAATATTTACTATCCCGTACCTTTACAAGTATTTTTTCCATTGAGGGCAATGTAAATGCATTATCCTTAGTGACTGCATTCAACTTCCTATAATCAACACACAATCTTACCGAGCAATTATTTTTTCTTAACAGCTACAATTGGAGAAGCCCTTGGGAACTCTCTCTCCTTGATTATCCCTTGTTCCCTTAATTTGTTAATTTCCCTTTCTATCTCTCCCTGGAAAATAATGATTACCTTATAAGGCCTTGACATTGAAGCGTGCCCAGTTTCAATGCTAAAGGGAAATTGATTAATCCTCCCGGGTAGCTCATCTCCAATCGGAATTACATTGGAATAATTTTTGATAATGCCACTAACTACAGGATGATATTCTGATGGACATAATTTTTGCACTTGCAAAATCAAATTCTGCGTGTGTTCGTCTGTGCGGGGTGGAATTGTGGCTCCCAACATCCCATTATAAGCAATTTCACATAACTCTAATTCACATACAGAA
>NC_090741.1:4017947-4025447 GCF_036898095.1 Palaemon carinicauda | reverse complement strand
TCGTGAGGAGGCCCTTTAGTGGCGAAGAAACGTAAGCTCACTTTATTGTTATTAACATTTTTATATTTTCTTCATGTGGTGGTACAGCAACCCCTTATTTAGTTAGTGTCAGTGTCTACACTTAACTAAATAGAGACGTCCTTGGATGATTTTTTGTTCGTCAATTAATGGATTCTACTTGAGTTATATGAGTTTTATATTGTTAAATGAGTATGTCTTTAGTACAATGTACTTTGTTTGTAAAAATTTAGGTTAAGTTATAGGTTAAGGTTTTCCCACTCTTTTGAGTCTCCGCCTATCGTATGTTAGGGAAAGAGTGTTTTTCTTTCTTCCACTGAATACTTTCTCTTATTCCTTAGCATGTTAGTTAGGTAGGCAATTGAAGGAGTGACTGCTTTGGCATTGTGTGTGCTTGTATTTTTCTCCCCATTATTCAGTTTTCAGAGGGGTTCTTTTATTATAATAAATTTTTTATGTAATAAATTATTGTTAATCTATAGTTTCTCGTTTTGTGTATCCTCTCTGAGATTGTACTCTTTGAGTGTTGTTTTTTTGTCAGGGATCATACCCTTTTTGTGGTACTGATCTGAAATATCAGGTCCGTAAGAACTTAAACTTCAGACCATCTTGAAGTTCATAACAAAATTTGGCGACCGTGACAGGACCCTGACTGACATTTCAACCTTTGAGAGTTTTTCATAGAGAGATGTGATAGGGAGAATTAGGTAGTTTGGGGAAAATTAACCTATTTGTTCTTTTGTTACTTTTGCATTGGTTTTGGAAGATGTCTTTAGTAGGGGATAAATTTGAGGAAGCGGCAGCACTATTTTTAGATAGGTCTGACTGGGAGGAGGAGATTTTTGATCTTAAAAGAGACAAGTTATGGTGTTTAGCAGAGCACTTGAACTTAGGATTACCAACAGAATTTAAGAAGGGTCATTTTTTGCGTGAAGCTCTTAAAGCTATTAAGAGTAGTAAAGGTAACACAAAGGAAGCAGTAATGTCTGGTGATCCGGATTTTGTAAATAGCGATAGTGACGATGAGGTAGGGGATTCAGGTTGCCAGGAGGTGAGTAAATTAAGATTGAGTATCCTTGCTCAGGAGTTTAAGCTTAAGGAGATAGAATATAAAACTTTTCAATTAAGGGCGGAAGAGCGCGAAAAAGAGCGAAAATTTGAGTTGCGAATGCGTGAGTTTCACAATAATAATAATAGTAGTGGTAAACATAATGGCTATAATAATTGTTTTGACCTAATGAGTGCTTTGAAGTTAATGCCAGTATTCGATGATGAAAATGTTCCTGATTTCTTTATTTCGTTTGAACGAATAGCAAGAAAATTGTCTCGGCCAAGGATATGTGGACCACTATGGTTCAGTGTAAATTAAAAGGGAAAGCTCAGAGAGTATATAATACTTTAAGCGAGGATTTGTCGGCGGATTATGATTCTGTCAAGGCCATTATCCTTAAGGAATATGATTTAGTTCCGGAGGCTTATCGACAGAAGTTCCGTAACCTTAAGAAAGAACCAGGTATGACTTTTGTTGAGTTTGCAAGGAGAAAGGAACAATTCCTTGATGATTGGCTTAAGTCTAAGGAGACTGACTCTTTCAAGAAATTGAAAGAATTAATTTTAGTCGAAGAGTTCAAAAGAATGGTAGTTAGAGAACTAAAAATTCATTTAGATGAACTTAAATTGGATTCGCTTCAAGAGATCGCTATTGCATCTGATGAGTATTCTCTTGCTCATCGTCAGGACTGTGTGAAAGAGGTTAATGGTAAGAGGTTCCCTCCTCGAGGTATTGGTTGGAGGGGTATAACCGGAGTCAATCAGATCATGGTACTTTTATTGACAGTTCGGTAGGTGACCAAAGAAAGGGCAAGATTGAAAATGACAATAAGAGTGATGGTAACGAAACACGTAATTTTGTAAATAGCACTAGGAACAGTAGTGGTAATGATAGTAGGTCCTCTAGGTCCGATGTAGTTTGTTTTTGGTGCCACCGCCGCGGACATTTTAAGGCAGACTGTTTTGCGCGTCGTAAATTTTTAGAAAAGAATAAAGAACCCATGACGTTGGTATCGGTGCTACCGCAGAAGGAGGAGTCAAAATGACTAAGATTTAAGAAATATATATCTTATGGTACTGTTTATGTTGATAATGCTATGCAAATGGGTCGTGGTGTGAGGATTTTGAGAGACACTGGTGCCATTCAGTCGTTGATATTGCGGAGGTCAGTTCCCGAGGGTGTTGTGTTTAAGAATAAGAACTTTGTCTTGTTGGGTGGATTTCCTGATACGGTGGCCTTGTATCCACTAGAAGAGTTATATTTGAAGACGAAGAGTTTTCAGGGTATGGTTAATTTGGCCATAGTAGATACTTTGCCTATTCCTGATATAGACATTATATTTGCCAATGATTTAGCCGCTGAAGCTGAATGTGACGTATTGCCTATTTTGACGTTGATAGATCTGGCAGGTGACCAGATACGCATAGATGATTCGCTGAATCCTGTGTCAGTGATTACGCGTTCTCAATCTAAAGAGGTTGACCTCGCGGAGATAGAACTCAATGCTGAGTTAATTAATGGACAAGTGACTGACATTGTGACTGATGTTAATAATGGTAATGAGGTAAACATTGACAATTATGATAATTTACCTTTTCAGGGCCATAATAATGAATCTTTTCAGGGTATTAATTGGAATACAAAAGTTTTTAAGGAAGCCCAAGGAAATGAATTTAATCATTTGGAACTTAGTGATGGTAGTGATCTTTCTAAACCCGTATTTATGAAACAAAAAGGTTTGCTTTACCGTATGAGTAGGTCGGTTAATGCACCTGCTGACCAGGTAGAGGTAATTCGGCAGCTAGTTGTGCCGGAAAGGTATAGGAGTAAATTGTTATACTTTAGTCATGAACATAACTTCGCGAGTCATTTCGGGGTTAGGAAGACCTTTCAGAAATTGGCACGACATTTCTTTTGGCCCCAGATGCGTCGTGAGGTTAAGAAACATGTGTTATCTTGTAAGGTGTGTCAGATTGTAGGGAAACCGAATCAAAAGATCCTTAAAGCCCCTCTTATTCCTATTCCCTCAGTGGGTGAACATTTCAAGGAGGTAGTTATAGATGTAGTAGGCCCTCTTCCGCGGACGCGCGGAGGTAATGAATATCTTCTAACCATGGTTGACAGGGTAACGCGTTTTCCTGAGGCTATCCCACTGAGGAGTATTCGGGGGTGAGAAGGTGTTGGAAGCATTAATTGGATTTTTCACTAAATTTGGCATTCCAAAGGTTTTACAATCAGATTGTGGCACTAATTATACAAGTAAGTTTTTTTAGAAAGAAAATGGTTGAACTTTGTGTTAATCATGTTACTTTTTCTCCTTACCATCCAGAGAGTCAGGGACAGGTGAAAAGGTTCCACCAGACTTTGAAGTCTGTATTAAAGAAGTTTTGCTACGAAACGGGTAATGAGTGGGATAAGGAGATTCCTTATGCCTTATTTGCTATACGGTCTGTACCTAATGAGTCTTTGGGTTTCTCTCCTTTCGAACTTGTATTTGCCCATAGTATACACGGTCCTCTTGACGTGGTAAGAGAACATTGGGAATGAGAGACATCTGAAGTTGATGTTTTAGATTACGTTTCTAATTTACAGGGGAAACTGAGGAAAGCTTGGGATTTCGCTCAAAAGAAATTGCATGAAAGTCAGTCTGTGATGAAGTCTAATTATGACATAAGTACCAAGGTTCGTATCTTTAAGCCTGGAGATCGTGTGTTAGTGTTATTACCTGTACCAGGTAACCCACTGAAAGCCCAGTTTTCAGGCCCATGGAGGGTGCTGAAAAAGATTAATGATGTAAATTATTTGATTGAAACTCCTGGTAGGAGACGAAATTCTCGTATTTGTCATGTAAATATGTTAAAGCCATTTATTAGTAGAGATGTAGATCAGGTAGAACCAGTAGTAGATGCAATTGCAGTAGTGTCTGTAGAAGTAGAGGAGAATCTTATGAATAACAAGAGAATGACTTTTAATCCTGATGCTCTTTCAAGTAATTCTGATATTTTAAATAACATTGATGTTAAATTTCAACGTTTGAATTCTGACATATCAGAACCTTTAATTAATATAATCTACAGGTATGAAGATTTTTTTCAGGACGCGCCAGGTAGAACAAATGTTTTGTATCACGATGTTGATGTTGGGGACGCTAAGCCCATTAAACAGTGTCCATATAGGCTCAACCCTGTCAAGAGGAAAATTGTTCAGGAAGATGTTCACTATATGTTAGACCATGATTTAATTAAACCAAGTTGTAGTCCATGGAGTTCCCCTGTCGTGTTGGTTAAGAAGGAGGGAGGCCAACACCGACTTTGCTTTGATTATAGGAAGGTTAATGAGATGACCAAGACAGATTCATTTCCTTTGCCGAGGGTGGAAGATTGTATAGACAGAATCGGATCTGCCAAGTTTATTACAAAGCTGGATTTGCTGAAAGGGTATTGGCAGGTTGGTCTTTCCCCTCGTGCGAAGGAAATCTCTGCTTTTGTTACAGGTGATGGTTTGTATGAATGCCAAGTCATGCCCTTCGGAATGAAGAATGCGGCTGCCACCTTCCAAAGGCTGATGAATCGGATCACTTAGGATTTGGAAGGGTGCATTGTATACATTGATGATTTGGTTATATATAGTGATAATTGGGAGTCTCATTTGGTAAGACTTGAAGCTTTGTTTAAGGCTTTGAGGAAAGCCGGCTTGGTAATTAACTTGAAGAAGAGTGATTTTGCTCAGGCCACAGTTTTATACCTGGGACATGAGGTAGGCCTAGGCAAAGTTGCTCCTAAGAAAGCTAATGTAGAGGCTGTAGCTAGCTTTCCTGCTCCTCAAAATAGGAGAGGGGTTAGGAGGTTCCTAGGAATGGTTGGATACTACAGGAGGTTTATAAAGAACTTCTCTGATATCGCAACTTCTTTAACAAATTTATTATAGTAGGGAGTAAGGTTTGTATGGTCCAAGGAGTGCCAAGAAGCCTTTGAAAAGTTAAAGGCAGTCTTGACTAATTATCCTTTACTACAATCTCCAAATTTTAATCTCCCTTTTAGATTAGCGACAGATGCGAGTGACGTGGGACTTGGAGCAGTTCTCCTCCAGGAGGATGATGCAGGGATGGTACACCCCGTCGCTTACTTTTCAAGGAAGTTATCGCCGGCAGAGATGAGAAATTCAACTATTGAAAAAGAAGCCTTATGTTTAATAAAAGCTATAACTCATTTTTCAGTTTATTTGAGTTCATCACTTCATCCTATTTTGGTATACACAGACCATAATTCTCTAGTATTTATCCAACGGTTTAAGGACAAAAATATGAGGCTGCATAGGTGGAGTCTCTTTTTGCAGGAATATGACCTTCAAATTAGGCATGTAGCAGGGAAGGATAATGTTATACCAGATGTTTTATCTAGGTCTTTTTAGGAGTAGGGAGTAGGCTGTAGTTTGGTCTATAGGTTATGTATTAATGACTTTTTCCTATCCAGGTTTTAGTTTGATTTCTCTTGTTTGCTCTGTATTAGTTATTTGATTTAATTCTAGTATTTAAAGTAACTAATTTGAGTATTTTGAAATAAGTAATTTAAGTTTTGCAATTCCTTTTAATTTTGACCTTTGAGAAAAAAAATAATAATTTTTATTTTTTTTTTTTGGTGGGCAGGTATTATAAATTAACGTAATTTATTCAGTTTGATGACCTTTTTAACGTAAGTTTTTCTAGTTTAATCCAGTTTCCTTTGAGTTTCTCCTTGAACGCTGGATATGGGTCTTTTGCGTCTCTTTAACGGTTGTGAATAATTTATATTGGTACTCCGCCCATGAAGTTTGTTTCTTTTTTTCATGTTTGTGATGGTGGTTTGGCTTCATCGTCCGTGCCACATCATAATTTGACCCTTTCCCGGAGTTTTCGAGGGTGCCTTGTGATATTTGTTCGGCAGTTCTGTACTCGGCTCCACTATAGAAGGACCAGTGTGCTACATTTTTGGAAGTTTACAGCAGTGTCCTTTTGGATGGAAGAGTCTTCCTTGAGCACTCCCGCATGTTGTTGCGTCACTAAAGAGTGACCCTGTGTGCTCGTGCCCTTTGTCCGAAGCTGGATTGTTTGGGACCCGTTGATGGAGGATTGGACTTTGTGCCTCACCGAGGATTTCTACAGATCTTTTGTTGAAGTAGAGCATAGCATTTGCTCCTGTGGATGGCCCATAGTGCGAGCGTAATATACGCCCTTTAGTCACCTGCCTCTGCCTGAACACTGCGCCCTTGGAGTCATGAGGAGGCCCTTTAGTGGCGAAGAAGAGTAAGCCCACTTTATTGGTATTAACATTTTTATATTTTCTTCATGTGGTGGTACAGCAACCCCTTATTTAGTTAGTGTCAGTGTCTACACTTAACTAAATAGAGACGTCCTTGGATGATTTTTTGTTCGTCAATTAATGGATTCTACTTGAGTTATATGAGTTTTATATTGTTAAATGAGTATGTCTTTAGTACAATGTACTTTGTTTGTAAAAATTTAGGTTAAGTTATAGGTTAAGGTTCCCCCCCCCCCCTTTTGAATCTCCGCCTATCGTATGTTAGGGAAAGAGTGTTTTTCTTTCTTTCACTGAATACTTTCTCTTATTCCTTAGCATGTTAGTTAGGTAGGCAATTGAAGGAGTGACTGCTTTGGCATTGTGTGTGCTTGTATTTTTCTCCCCATTATTCAGTTTTCAGAAGAGTTCTTTTATTATAATAAATTTTTGATGTAATAAATTATTGTTAATCTATAGTTTCTCGTTTTGTGTATCCTCTCTGAGATTGTACTCTTTGATAGTTGTTTTTGTCAGGGATCATACCCTTTTTGTGGTACTCATCTGAAATATCAGGTCCGTAAGAACTTTAACTTCAGACCATCTTGAAGTTCATAACAATATATATATATATATATATATATATATATATATATATATATATATATATATATATATATATATATATATATATATATATATATATATATATATATATATATATACATATACATATATATATATATATTGTGGAGGATCAATATTTTTTTGTCAAATCCTGTGAGAGAGAGAGAGAGAGAGGAGGAGAGAGAGGAGGAGAGAGAGAGAGAGAGAGAGAGAGAGAGAGAGAGAGAGAGAGAGAGAGAGAGGTAGTTAGTATATCGATTGTTTGTGGTGAGAAAGACTGTTAGTATAATGAGATTGTTTGTTTATGTTTTAGTTAGGTTACGGCAGTGGTGAATGTCTTGGGTGAATGCTTATTTTGATTTGACTGCAGCTTTTCAACCAGCGTGGAAAAGTTTATGTATTACAAAAGTGAGTACAATTTTACTCATCTTTGCTAGGAGTGATTCTTAATGATAGAAACACTTTATTATTTATCTTTGATTATAGTGTGATAGTTTAGTTACCTAGTAGTGTTCGTGAGTGTTTTTCTTT
>NC_090741.1:4001182-4011182 GCF_036898095.1 Palaemon carinicauda | reverse complement strand
CCCATCAATGTGAAGTTATTAAGAGACACTGGCTCAGCTCGGTCTCTGGTGTTAGGTACCTCTTTACCTGGTTTGAAAGTGTATTCAGGTAATTATGTGGTTCTTGGAAGGTTCCCAAACACTGTTGTCTCTGCTCCATTGGTGGAGGTTAGGTTATCTTTCCCTAGATATGATAGGGTTACTAAGTTGGCCATAGTGGATAATCTCCCTATCCATGGTATTGACGGCATTTTGGGAAATGACATGCTTAACAGGGAAGGTCGTGAATTATTTCCCATTTTGTCCTTCGGGGCTTATCCTGTCTCTGTAACGACCCGTGCCGCGGCCAGAGCTGCTGAATTCGATAAGGATGATGATTTGTTACTGAGTAGTTTAGAGGTAGATGTAGAAAGACCCGGGTTAGTAGATGAAATGAATAATCCTATTATTATTAATGCTTTGAAACCCGACTGGGACCGTTCAGCTTTCATTAAGGCCCAGAAAGCTGAATTTAATTTTGAGTTAGGGGATATTAATGACCTAACTAGGCCTTGGTTTGGGTTGGTCAATACTATATTGTATCGATTTAGTAGACCTGCGTCTGATGATCCGAGTAAGACTTCTCGGATCGAACAAATAGTGGTCCCTTCTCAGTTTCAGGAATCAGTAGTTTGTCTCGCTCATGATGATTTCCTTTCAGGTCATTTTGTGGTATGGAAAACTTTCCATAAATTGGCCCAGTATTGTTGGTGGCCTGGGATGAAATTGTCAGTAAAACGTTTTGTGAAAGAGTGTGAAGTTGGTCAGGTAATAGGAAAACCCAACCATATTATTCTGAAGGGCCCCTTAAATCCTATTCCTGCTATAGGAGAGCCTTTTTCGGAATTGGTAGTAGATGTGGTAGGTCCTTTACCTAAGACAAAAACGGGTTATGTGTATATTCTAACGATTATGGATAGAGCCTCTAGATTTCCCGAAGCTTGCCCGCTGAGGAAAATCACCTCTATAGTAGTTTTTGAAGATCTAATTGAATTTTTTTCCAGATATGGTCTACCAATGGTTATACAGACCAATTGTAGAGCTAACTTCACGAGTAAAATGTTTAGGGGTAAATGTGCCGAACTGGCCATTCGGCACATTACGAGTGTTCCGTACCATTCAGAGAGTCAGGGTGTGGTGGAGAAGTTCCACCAAACGTTTAAGTTTATATTGAAGAAAAATTCTTATGCCCAATGCAGTGAGTGGGACAAGGAACTTCCGCTAGCCCTGTTTGCAATTAGGAATCATCCCAATACCTCCACCGGTATAGCCCCCTTCTACCTAATTTTGGTTACAAAATCCGGGGTCCTTTGGACATTTTTTGTGAAGCATTTGGTGACGATCAAAGGGAGGGAGTAAAGGTAGGAGAATTTGTGGATGATTTAAGGAAACGCATGGTTAGCGCCTGGAAGTTTACGAGGGATAATTTAGATATTGCGCAAAATAGAATGAAGGTTATTTATGATAGAAATTCTAAAGCCTGTTCGTTTGAGCCCAGGGAAATGGTGTTAGTTTTCAGTATGGACCCTGACAATTTTCTTGAACCTAGATATAAGGGCCCGTGGAAAGTTTTGAGGAAGTTGTCTGAGGTGAACTATGAGATTGAAGCTCCAGGTTCAAGCATAAAGTGTAGGATTTTCCACATAAACAGGTTGAAAGCCTATCATGGTAAGACTGATGTTCCCTCAAAAGTTGTACCCGAGCCAGTAGCAGTAGCTGTAGAAATGCCTCCTCAGGATTTGGATGATTTATTGAATCAGGTTTCCTCTGATGCGCTGTTTAGTAATGTACAAAATTTAGGAATGGTAGAGGAAGTTTTGAAGCATGTAGATCCTCATCAAAGAAAGGATATGTCCAATTTAATATATTCTTTTTCAGATATATTTTGAGACTCTCCTGATAGAGCTAGTTTTCTTTGTCATGACGTAGATGTAGGTAGTGCTTTCCCTGTTAAACAAAGTCCTTACCGGTTAAATCCGGTAAAGAGGGATTTAGTTGAGGAGGAAATTAGATATATGTTAGAACATGACCTCATTCAGCCCTCTGTTAGTCCTTGGAGTTCCCCTGTTGTTCTTGTGGGCAAAGCTGACGGGAAGTTTTGCATGTGTGTGGACTATCTTAAGGTTAATGCCCACACCAAAAATGACTCCTTCCCTTTGCCGCATATTGATGACTATCTCGATGAGATAGGGTCTGCCAAATATATCACGCAGTTGAATTTATTGAAGGGTTATTGGCAGGTTCCTTTATCTGATCGAGCCCGCGAAATTTCGGCATTTTAACTCCTTTTGGGCTGTATGAATGTAAGGTTATGCCCTTTGGGATGAAGAATGCCGCGTGTACTATACAGCGGCTTATGAACAGGGTCATTTGTGGTTTGAAGGGAACCAAAATTTATATTGGTGATTTGGTAGTATAAAGTAACGACTGGAGTATGCATATGGTGTGGTTGCGTAAGGTGTTTGAGGCCCTTGGGTCGTCTGGGTTGGTTATTAATTTAGCCAAGTGTGAATTTGGAAAGGCCAAGGTTTGTTATTTGGGTCACGAGGTTGGCTTAGGTCAAGTAACCCCGAAGCAAGCTAACCCCGAGGCTATTATTAATTTGAAAAGGTCATGTAATGTTAGAGAGTTGAGAAGAGTTCTGGGAATGACAGGGTATTATCGCCGCTTTGTGCGGAATTTCTTAGACCTTGCTCAACCTCTTACTAATTTATCAGAGAAGGGAAGAAAATATTATCGGACTGATCAGTGTGAGGAAGCTTTTAATAAGCTTAAATCGATTTGATTGTCTAAACCTATTTTGACTTCCCCCGATTTTCAGAAACCTTTTGTAATAACGGTAGATGCCAGTGATGTAGGATTAGGTGGTGTCCTTTTTCAAAGGGATAATGAAGGAGAGGTACACCCCATATCTTATTTTAGCCGAAAATTATTGTCGGCTGAAAGACAGTATTCAACCATTGAAAAGGAGGCTTTAGCTCTGATCCGTACCCTATTACATTTTAAGCCTTATATTACTAATTTTTCTTTTCCCGTAGAGATTTGGACTGATTGTAATCCCCTGGTGTTTATAGAGGGGATGAACGGGCCAACCACAGGATTTTGCGTTGGGCTCTGTTACTGCAGGAATTTAAATTAGTAATGAAGCATATTAAGTGTTCTGAAAAAAAAAATAAAAAATTCCTGACGCACTCTCATGGAGTGGATAGGCCAGCCTTGCCTCCCTCGTATGCTGCCCTGCTCGTATCTCCATTGAGTTAAGGTAAGCACCCCTTCTAGTATATTTTGAATTGAGGTGTGTTTAGGTAAATATCCTGCCTTGGTTAGCAAGATTTTTGTAGGTACTGCCCTAATTTGACATTGCTTGGTTAGGTGAAATTTTGATAAAGATAGCCCATATACTTGTTGGTGTACCTCTTTTCCAGGTTGTGTATTTTTTGGTAGTTTAAGAAAAAAAAATATTTCGTGGAGGAAGGTAGTAGAGTAAAGAAAATTTTCTGAGTTATTTACGTCAACGTTGTTCTGGTTTTAAGTAGTTTCCACTATTGTTTAAGGTATTTTGAAGGAAGCGTGATGTTGATTACTTCTCACTTACTCCCCGCTCATTTACCTTGTTTAAACTATCGTATTAACGATTATTATTATTATCATTATTATTAATATTATTATTATAATTATTATTATTATTATTATTATTATTATTATTATTATTATTACTAGCCAAGCTACAACAATAGCTGGAAAAGCAGGATGCTATAAGCCCAAGGGCTCCAATAGGGAAAAATAGCCCAGTGAGGAAAGGAAATATGGGAAAAAATAAATGATGAGAATAAATTGACAATAAATCATTCTAAAAACAGTAACAACGTCAAAACAGATATATCCTATATAAACTATTAACAACGTCAAAAACAGATATGTCATATATAAACTATAAAAAGACTAATCTCAGCGTGGTCAACATAAAAATATTTGCTCCAACTTTGAACTTTTCAATTTCTACTGATTCAATTACCCAATTATTATTATTATTATTATTATTATTATTATTATTATTATTATTATTATTATTAAATGCTAAGCTACAACCCTAATTGGAAAAGCAGGATGCAATAAGCCCAGGGGCTTCAACAGGGAAAATAGCCCAGTGAGGAAAGAAAACAAGGAAAAATAAAATATTCTAAGAACAGCAAAAACATTGAAATTAGGAAGATCATTCCACACCTTGGTAACAGCTGGAATAAAATATCTAGAATACTGTGTAGTATTGAGCCTCATGATGGAGAAGACCTGGCTATTAGAATTAACTGCCTGCCTAGTATTACGAACAGGATAGAATTGTCCAGGGAGATCTGAATGTAAAGGATGGTCAGAGTTATGAAAAATCTTATGCAACATGCATAATGAACTAATTGAACGACGGTGCCAAAGAGTAGGAATAAGAAATTTAATAGACCGTAAGTTTCTGTCCAAAAATTAAGATGAGAATCAGCAGCTGAACACCAGACAGGAGAACAATACTCAAAACAAGACAGAATGAAAGAATTAAAACACTTCTTCAGAACAGATTGATCACCGAAAATCTTGTAAGACTTTCTCAATAAGCCAATTTTTTTGTACAATTAAAAAAGACACAGACCTAACGTGTTTCTCAAAAATAAATTTGCTGTCGAGAATCACACCTAAAATTTTAAGTCATACAAATTTAAAGAAACATTATCAATACTGAGATCCAGATGTTGAGGAGCCACCGTCCTTGATCTACTTACAGTTATACTTTGAGTTTTATTAGGATTCAACTTCATACCCCATAATTTGCACCATGCACTAATTTTAGCTAAATATCTATTAAGGGATTCACCAACCCCAGATCTACATTCAAGGGATGGAATTGATGCAAAGAGAGTAGCATCATCTGCATATGAAACAAGCTTGTTTTTTAGGCCAAACAACATGTCATGTGTATATAGTATGAAAAGTAATGGGCCAAGAACACTACCCTGTGGAACTCCGGATATCACATTCTTATACTTACTATGGTGCCCATCAACAACAAATCTTTGAGATGTATTACTTAAAAAATCAATAATAATGCTATGAAACGACCCACCCACTCTCAACTGTTTGAGTTTAAAAACAAGGGCCTCATGATTAACACGGTCAAAGGCAGCACTAAAATCAAGGCCAATCATACGAACTTCCTCACCATAATCAAGGGATTTCTGTACAACATTGGAGATTGTAAAAATGCCTTTATGAAAACCAAATTGCAAACTAGGGTATAGATGATTATCTTCAGCAAACATATTAAGATGTTTTGCCAGAAGACGTTCATAAACTTTAGATAATATGGGAGTTATGGAAATTGGGCGGTAATCAGTGGGACTTGAGCTACCAAAAATACATTTACATAGAGGAGTAACATTACCAATTCTCCAACAAGTACTAAAAGCTCCTCTTCTTGCTAGCTTGCGCAAAATAACTGATAACTTTGAAGCTAAGAAATCTACACCTCCATAAGCATCAAGGTCCATCAACAGAGCTTCAATCTCACGAGATCGAAAAGCTAAACTAGTTAGTTTAGCCTCAGGAAAACAGGAATGAGGAAGTTCAAGTTTTTCATTACTCTGTTTACTGTCAAAAACATCAACCAATACGGTTGCCTTTTCCTTTGGACTGTGAGTGACCTAGCCATGTGGTTTAAGTAAAGGAGGAACTGTTGCATCTACACCAAAGATACAGATTTAAGGGTAGACCACCATTTATGTTCCTGAATTGTACCAGAAGGATTTCTTTTATGAAAGAATTGTACTCCTTTTTAGTTGAGGCATAAACTCTCTGAGCAAAAGTTCGCAGCTGAGTATAGTTGTTTCCGGTCAAATCTGATCTGTTGCCCTTCCAAAAATGATAGGCCTCCTGCTTCTCCAAATAAGCACGTCTACAATCATCATTGAACCACGGTTTGTCCTTCACTCGGTACCTTAGCACACGAGAAGGGATATGCCTATCAATTATGCTGACTAGATTCTCATTCAAAGGGATAACAGGATCTACACTACTATATAGTTGTGACCAATTCAAGCACAAAAGATCTTGCAAAATCCTATTCCAGTCTGCTTGGGATTTCATATAAATTTTACAAGAATATGATATATCAGGGACAGGCTGCTCAGTCTACAATACTAATGAAATCAAGGCATGATCAGATGTCCCAACTGGAAAACCAACCTTACTAGTTATAACACCAGGGGAGTCAGTGTATACGAGGTCCAAGCAATTACCAGTTCTGTGAGTAGTTTCATATATGATTTGTTCACAGCCTGATTCCGAGGCAAAGTCTAAAGCTCTTAAGCCATGACGATCGGTAGGAGAGATACATCTTATCCACTCCCTATGGTGAGCATTAAAATCACCAACAAAGACAAATGAAGCCTTTCTATCATCTTCTTTTATCTTAGCCATAATGGTAAGATGACAATTGAAGATAGAATCATCCATGTGTGGATTCCGGTAAATGGAACACAAATAAAAGTTGTTTTGCCTGCCACAGAATTTTATTACCTGAATCTTATAAGATCCACATTGATAGCGGGCCTTATGAGAAGCAGGGTACTCGGTCCTAATATACACCGCCATTCCCCTGGCCCTAGGGATGGCATCACGTTTCAACATTATTGGCTTCCTAAAACCAGTTATAAGGAGCTCAGAGGAGTGCCTCATATTAGAAACCAAAGTTTCTGAGCACAAAAGAATATCATACTGTCTGGACGTAACTGTAAGGTCTTGGATATTTGCATGAAGACCACGAATATTGCAATACAGAAGACGACACTGACGAAATCTAGGACGTACTAGTCCCGGATTTTGCTTAATGTCCCCAGACAGCATAAGAATTAATAGAAATAAAAAAGACATCACACTTAAAAACTAGACTAACAAAAATCATAACAAAAACAATATGTACAGAATTATAAATAAAGTGATTGATGAAACCCATAGACTATGGGAAAAAGTCAGAAAAACTGGTCAACATGGAGGAGCCTATGCACCATGCAAGGATAAATACTCTCTAGTATAGCCACTTCAACTGAAGGGAGGACAGTGAGGATGGTTTTGCGAAGAAAAAGAATCAGAGAAGGAAAAGACAACGTCTTGATAAACCACCAGGCATCCATGGCCCTTCTATTAAGCCTGCCCAACACACCATTT
Source organism: Palaemon carinicauda (assembly GCF_036898095.1). Taxonomy (NCBI): domain Eukaryota; kingdom Metazoa; phylum Arthropoda; class Malacostraca; order Decapoda; family Palaemonidae; genus Palaemon; species Palaemon carinicauda. Next base: position 4,003,955 of record NC_090741.1, on the reverse strand, counting down.
CAAAAACATGAGGGGAAAAAAATAATAAGATTGAATAGTGTGCCCGAGTGTACCTTCAAGCAAGAGAACTCTAACCCAAGACAGGGGAAGACCATAGTATAGAGGCTATGGCACTACCCAAGACTAGAGAACAGTGGTTTAATTTTGGAGAGTCCTTCTCTTAGATGAGCTGCTTACCATAGCTAAAGAGTCTCTTCTACCCTTACCAAGCGAAAAGTACACTGAACAAATTGCAGTACAGTAATTAACCCCTTGGGTGAAAAAGTGTTTAGTATCTCATTGTTGTCAGGTGTATGAGAAAAGACGAGAATATGTAAAGAATAGGCCAGACTATTCCGTGTAAGCGTAGGCAAGGAAAAAATAAGCCGTAACCAGAGAGAGGGATCCAATGCATTACTGTCTGGTCAGTCAAAGGATCCAATACCTCTCTAGTGGTAGTATCTCAACAGGCAGCTGGTGCCCTGGCAAACCTAATACTTTGCCCGAGTGAGGATGTAAGCGAGTTGATGTCGGAGGTGGGTGCTTGGACAGAAGACAGTTCGGACTTGAGCATTCCCCCATACACAAACCCTAAGCTGCAATAACAACTGAAAGTTTTCCTGACCACCGCTTATCTGTTGATATTGACCACGGCTCTGGAAAGTGTTTGACGGACTCTCGTCTTGTTGTATCGTGTGCAGGTGCTCTTGTCATCTGCGACTCGAGTGTTGCTTTGCTTTTGGACAGTGTATTCCAGAGATTGGCAGGTGCTACTGTCACCTGCGACAGGAGTCTGCCCCGCCGTTTCCTGACGTGAGGGAGATCCCAGGGAGTTGGTTGAGTCTCTGGCTACCTGGTCCCAGCTAATTATTGCAGCTGCAGTGGTGTTGGGAGCTTGCATGCTCGTCAGGTGGCCAGTAGGGAGGCCGTTGCCATGTAAGGCAGAGTATCTGTGTTTGCTTATTATCGGATTATTGGACCTGGCATACTGTGCCTGCCTTAGTTATTGGAAGGAAGAGAGATTAACGTATTTAGTTGTGCCTCTCCCATCATTTATTCTTGCTGGGAAGTGAGGAGCCTTGTATTCATTTTTGTAGTTAGATTAGTGTATTTATATATATATTTTGTGTCATATTTCTTTTGTCGTGGTAACCATAGGTACGGTTATCCCGGTGAAAATAGTTAAAGACAGGTTTGCTGTGTTGTTATATAATAGGGAAATTAATTATAATTATTTTCATGTGGTTAGTAGCTACGACTTCTTTTAGTCTATTAGTTAATTTAAGGTTAATGTTTGGTCTGCCCAGCTATGTTTAAGGATCCTATCGGGTTAGTTATCTATATTTATTATATCTTTGTTTGAGCCTTAGCTCATTGATTATAGGGAATCCAGAGTGATTCAGGCTTATGTGTATTGTGTATTTTTGATCGTATGGTTGTGGTATTTGCAATATCAGACAAGGTTGACTTGTATTTGTGTTAGATTTAAGTATTAAATATTGTGAAGTTTATTGAGTGTTTTGTTTCCTCTGACGTTTAGGCCTGAGTTACATTTTTACTGACAACAATCATTGAAAGAACTTTAGTTACGCCTCCCAGGGGTCGTAACAGCTATCTTTCAGGCGAATAATGCTAATTAGACGCAGAAGAGCAAGACCAGAATCATACCTTATAGCAGTGCCTATAGATATATTGGCTATCTTTGAGGCGAATAATGCTTATTAGACGCAGAAGAGCAAGACCAGAATCATACCTAATCTTCTGATCGACTGACTGAACAGAGATGGCCGATTTAGTTGGCTCAGCTTAAAAACAGCTTCAACACTTCTTTGAAAAGAGATATAACTGAAATCTGTCGTTATTGCTCCATTTTAATATAATTTTTTTCTTTCTGCGAGAAATCTCTTCAATTATCCTTAAAGACTATCATCACCGAAATAGCCTCGTTTTTCTCAGGGTTTTGTTCATAATTGCAGTAAACGTAAAATTCTCCTTTCCAAGTATGATAACATCATAACTAAAAATCAAATGCCTCACATCTAGATGAGTTAGAAAGATTTGAAACAAATAGTATCTGGACTGAGAATTATATCTCTCAGTGGAAATTATTCCTGCGTTTGCTAACAATTTGGGGTGGATTCTTGCTTCAGGTGATTCCCCTACTATTAAGTGAGGTAACCTATATGTAAGGGTTGTGAGAGGAGTCTCTAACCTATGCCACCTGATGAATGTTTCAATTTGCTCTTTATCGAAACCAAATAAGACATGGGTATGGATAACTACATAACACCTTTTCAAAAATATTTTAGGAAAGTAAAGTATTACCCCTGGAAGAGAGAGAGAGAGAGAGAGAGAGAGAGAGAGAGAGAGAGAGAGAGAGAGATGTGCAGGGTGATGCAGTGCCATGAATGGTTCACGTGAATCGATGGTGTAAACTGTGAACCTGTAATACTTACTTCCAGATTTGTAACAGTAACATGATTAGTTACATTTAAGTTTTAGCACAGTACACGAGTCTACATTAGTTATCTAACCGTTTATACATCCCCACTCATATCATATGGGTCGATTTGTTATTAGAAACGGTTCTATTGCTACTATGCGCTAAAGCCTTCTTTTTCAGGCGAGAAACATAAGAAGAAGAACTCAATAACAGAGGAGCGTGCTATATTCCGTAATATTATGGGCGAGGGATCCACGCTGTCTGTGCCATCTTCTAAGTCTTCAGTTAGGAAGAAATTATTGCTACGGCATTATAGTGAAGAATTTCGGAGATAGCGATTTAGTAGTATGA
>NC_090741.1:3971182-3981182 GCF_036898095.1 Palaemon carinicauda | reverse complement strand
ATAAAGATTGGTTACACTAATCATCAATAGTAAAACATTATAACTTGTAAATTAATGACCAGATATTCATTTAAAAGGAAATTAGATATTTGTATGAAAAACTTTATGTATAAGGTATATATGTGATAATAGATATCAATATAAGGACACTGATTTCTAATAATGCAAAGCTGATGTGACGGGCCGAGAGAGGAGTTGTGAACTCAAAGGCAGATTGAAAACGACTGAGTTATTTATTAAGGAACACTCTTCTTTATATACAAAACCTCAAGGCAACAGGACATGACCTGTTCGAGAGACAGATAATGTTACTGAGCAAAACGGAGACATGATCATTCAGGTTCTTTTTAGTGCGAGGGAAGAGCGCAGATACAAGCATAATATATACAAAATAATTATGTACAATTGTGTGACACACGGTTGGTACATGGCTCCCCCCCTAAAAATGACATACTGTACATGTTAAATAGGGCGCCCTGATCTAGAGAGGCGAACTGTAGGCGGGTCATCTGGCAGAAGATAAGCAGGTTTTAGACGATCAATGGAGACCCAGTCTTCTTTGCCCCGAATGTTTAGGAGGAATGCTTTCGGACTGCGTCGGATCACAAGGAAAGGGCCCGTGTAAGGGGGCGTTAGTGGTGGCTTGCTGGTGTCGTTGCGCAGGAAGACGTGCGTTGCAGAGTGCAAGTCCGTTGGTATGTGATGCTTCGCTGGGGGCTTGTAAGTCTGGCGGCACGGAGTAAATTTTCCCACGACGTGACGTATGCGCTGGAGATCGTCGGAGGAGGTCGTAGAAGGAAAAAATTCGGCAGGGACGACCAACGGGTCGCCATACACCATTTCGGCTGCCGAGACGTCGAGGGCGTCTTTAGGAGTGGTCCTTAGTCCAAGGAGGACCCAGGGAAGCTGAGTAAACCAGTTGCAATCCTTGCAGCGGGACATCAAAGCTGCTTTGAGGGTGCTATGAAAACATTCAACCATTCCATTGGCAGCGGGGTTGTAGGCCGTTGTCTGATGTAGGGTGATGCCCAGGAGATTCGCTAATGACGTCCATAATTGAGAGGTGAAAGTTGTTCCCCTGTCAGAAGTAATATGCTCAGGGATACCGAATCTTGAAATCCATCCAGAGAGTAAGGCAGATGTACATGAGGCGGACGTTGCAGTTTCCATGGGAATGGCTTCAGGCCAACGAGTGGAGCGGTCGATGACGGTAAACAGGTAACGATGTCCTTGTGATGTAGGTAGGGGGCCTACAACGTCGACGTGAATGTGTGCGAAACGACGCTGAGGTTGAGGAAAGGTGCCCACTCCTGAATCCGTGTGTCGATGTACTTTGGAAGTTTGGCAAGAAGTACACGCACGGACCCAATCCTTAGCATCCTTAGAAATGCCGTGCCAAATGAACCTTGCCTTCAGCAGCTGTGCAGTAGAACGGCACGAGGGATGTGAAAGGCCGTGGATGAAATCAAACACCTCTCGACGCTTGGGAGCAGGAATCCAAGGTCGGGGTCCACCAGTACTGACGTCACAGAGGAGGGTGGTGTTGGAGTCTTCGAGGGGAAAATCCTCCCAACAGAGGGACGTGCAGGATGTCCTACAAGCTTGATACTCTGGATCCTGTCGTTGGGCTTCAGCCAGGGTGTTGTAATCCAATCCCAGTTGAACGGCTGCCAACGTGTTTCTTGACAGGGCATCGGCAACGGGATTCATTTTCCCAGGGACGTATTGGAGGGTGCAATTGTATTCAGCCACGGCAGAGAGATGTCGGCGTTGACTGGCGGACCAGGCGTCAGACTGTCGAGTGAAGGCGTGCACCAGAGGCATGTGGTCTGTACGAATGACGAAGGGCGTACCTTCTAAGAAATGGCGAAAGTGACGGACAGCCAAGTGCACCGCCAGCAATTCTCGATCGAAGGTAGAATAACCCGATTCTGCCTTGGACAGATTTCTGCTGAAGAAGGCCAATGGGCGGGGCGAGCCTTTGACCACCTGCTCGAGTACTGCACCAATAGCGACGTCGCTGGCATCGGTGGAGAGAAGGAGAGGGGCGTGTGGGATAGGAAAAGTGAGAGCCGCAGCAGTTGATAGGGCCTTCTTTGCATTGCAGAAGGCTGCTTCTTGAAGGGGACCCCACTTCAGGTCTTTTGGCTTGCCCTTGAGGGAGGCGTAGAGGGGAGCAAGAGTGGCAGCAATGGCTGGCAGAAAACGGTGATAATAGTTGATCATGCCCAAGAATTCCTGCAGAGCTTTGACGGTCGAGGGCGTGGGGAAATTCTGAACGTCTGCTACCTTTTCAGGGAGGGGATGGACTCCTGCAGGAGTGATACGGTGCCCTAAGAACGACACTTCGTTGGCGCCAAAGGTACACTTGTCGTACCGGACTACAAGGCCGTTTTGTTGCAGGCGGTCGAGCACGATGCGCAGGTGACGGAGGTGTTCCTCTTTTGAGGAGGAGAACACAAGTATGTCGTCCACATAACATACACAGAAAGGGAGGTCCCCTAAGATGCCATCCATGAGACGTTGAAACGTTGCCCCAGCATTACGAAGGCCAAAACAGGAGTAATTGAAGGTGTAGGCTATGTGCCAAACGGAGTGGTGATGGCGGTCTTGGGGATGTCTTCTGAGTTCATAGGCACCTGATAATACCCCTTCAGGAGGTCGAGCGTAGAGAAAACCTTCACTTTGTGCAGGTAGGAGGTTACATCGGCAATGTTTGGGAGGGGGTAGTGATCCGGTTCTGTTTGCATGTTCAGGCGCCTGTAATCCCCGCACGGACGGAGGGAGCCGTCTTTCTTCAGAACGATGTGTAAGGGTGACGACCATGGGCTGGATGCCTTTTGGCAAAGGCCCGTTTTCTCCATTTCGGCGAACGTCTGTTTGGCGGCTACCAATCGTTCCGGTGCTAGACGTCTGAATTTTGCGAAGACTGGGGGTCCCGTCGTCTTGATATGGTGATAAATACCGTGCTTGGCAGGAACTGTGGGCGTTTGGCGAAGTTCTGGACGGAAAACTTCCGGGTACGACGTGAGGAGGTGGGCGTAGGCATCCGTGGGTGCGCTGATGTGGAGAGCGAGGTTAGATGGGGCGGGTTGAAGAGGTGTCGACAAGTACGAGTCTGCGTTGACCAATCGTCGGTGGGCGACATTAACCAGAAGGTGGAAATGAGAGAGGAAATCCGCACCGAGGATTGGCATTGTGACGTCAGCAACGAGAAACTTCCAATTGAATTTACCGTTTCCGAACGATAATGTGAGGTTCTCGTAACCGTAGGTGGGTTTGCAGATCCGTTGGCAGCTACCAAGTGGACGTCGGCAGATGTAGACAGACTACGTTGTGCCTTGAAGAGTTTCCTTGGCAAAAGAGAACGACAAGCATCCATGTCTACCAAAAATTGCACGCCCGTTCCTGCATCCTGTAAAAAGAAAAGATTAGAAACATGGGAGGCCACCACCACAAGCGATGGCCTACTTACACTTTTTTTGGCCACTGACAATCTTTGGCACATTTCTTCGCGGTTGCCCCGAATCTGAAGTGGTAGTAGCAAAACTGCGGCGGGTGGGAGGTAGTAAGTGGCTGTAGAAGTCGTTCGTTGTGGCGCGAGCGATTGGTGGGTGGTGGGCGGCTTTGTCGCCGCTTCGGCACGTCACGGGGTAGGCGTATATGTCCTACGGCATTCATGTCAGCTTCAGTTGTCGTTGAATAGGCATCCTCGTCGTCAGGGGTGGAGGCGTTGATGGAGGTCTTGAAGTGGCTGTCCATAAGGGCGTCGGCTTTGGTCATCAAGTCCTTTATGGGTAAACTATCGACATCGGGTATGGCAGCGCGCACAGGTTCAGGTAAACGGCGTATCCAAAGGGCACGGAGTAGGTTCACCTCACGAGGAGAGCCGTCTGCGGCAGGTTGAAGGCGAGCGATACTGGTCATTCCCCTGAGGGCAAGTGAAGCCCTTTGGTCCCCCAACGGTTGTTGCGAGAGCTGAAAAAGCTTTGCTATACGGGCGGCTGGCGACGGCGAGTACTGCTGCAGAAGGTATGATTTGAGGTCATCATACGCTATCGGGGTGTCTCCTTGTTCACAAAGCCAGTCGGATATTTCTGGGAACGTGTCCTCGGGTATCGCCGCGAGAACATAATCCGCTTTGGTGGTTGAGCGAGTCACGCCCCTGATACGAAAGTGGACTTCAGCGCGTTGAAACCAAGCGAACGCTTCTCCGCTAGCGAACGGTGAAAGTTTCAATGGAGCGGCCGCAGTGCCAACTGCTGGGGTAGAGTCCACCTCCGTCATATTACCAACAATGGAGGGGCGAGGTAGGTGGGGGTGGAAGGCAGTGGGAGTGAGTCGACTTCCGGGGTCACCAATGTGACGGGCCGAGAGAGGAGTTGTGAACTCAAAGGCAGATTGAAAACGACTGAGTTATTTATTAAGGAACACTCTTCTTTATATACAAAACCTCAAGGCAACAGGACATGACCTGTTCGAGAGACAGATAATGTTACTGAGCAAACGGAGACATGATCATTCAGGTTCTTTTTAGTGAGAGGGAAGAGCACAGATACAAGCATAATATATACAAAATAATTATGTACAATTGTGTGACACACGGTTGGTACACTGACTAATGTTTTATCAACATTACTTTAAAATCTTTAGCATTTTAACCGTTTTGTTTAAAACACGTGTTCTAAAAAATCAGCTGACTGCTAACATAATAACCCATTACCTCTTCAGTTGAATCAACAAAACTTTTAACATCACCAGATAATCTCTTCATGGTAATTAAGATATATATATATATACATATATATATATATATATATATATATATATATATATATATATATATATATATATATATATATATATATATGTATACATATATATATATATATATATATATATATATAAATATATATATATATATATATATATATATATATATATATATATATATATATATATGTGTGTATATATATATATATATATATATATATATATATATATATATATATATATATATATACATATACATATACGTATAAATATATATATATATATATATATATATATATATATATATATATATATATATATATATATATATATATATTTATATATATATATATACATATACATATACGTATATATATATATATATATATATATATATATATATATATATATATATATAATTAATGCCATGCTCAAATGGTAGGGGCTTATTCCCCGAGAGGTACACTCAGAAATTAAACACTCCCACTAATTGCTGTTCAACGGGTTGCTGATAAGAAAGGGGAGGGGTTTTGAAGAATTAAATTTGTGGGCATGTGTGTTCGTGTCTGTGCATATTTATCTAAATATTTAGACATCATTTCCGACTGGTTGGGTATAAGATGATAATGTTATTAGTATTATTATGATTATTATTATTATTATTAATATTATTATTATTATTATTATTATTATTAGCTAAGCTAAAACCCTAGATGGAAAAGCAAGATGCTATAAGCCCAAAGGCTCCAACAGGGAAAAATAGCCCAATGAGGAGAGGATATGAGGAAATAAATAAACGATATCCGAAGTCATGAAAATTAAAATAAAATGTTTCAATAACGTTAACAGCATTAAAACAGATATTTGATATAGAAACTATAAAAGGACTTATGAAAACCTGTTCAACACAAAATCATTGGCTGCAATTTTGAACTTTTGAAGTTTCACTGATTCAGATACCCGGATAGGAAGATCATTCCAAAACATTCACAGCTGGAATAAAACTTCTAGAGTACTGTGTAGTATTGAGCCTTATGATGGAGAAGTCCTGACTATTAGAATTAACTCCAAACCTAATATTACGAGCAGGATGGAACTGTCCGGCAAGATCTGAATGTAAAGGATGGTCCGAATTATAAAATATCTTAGGCAAAATGCATAATGAACTAATTGAACGACGGTGCCAAAGATTAATATCTAGATCAGGAACAAGAAATATAATAGTCCGTAAGTTTCTGCCCAAAAAATTAAGATGATAATCAGCAGATGAAGACCAGACCGGAGAACAATACTAGAAACAAGGTAAAATGAAAGAATTAAAACATTGCTTCAGGACAGATTAATCACCAAAAATCTTTAAAAACATTGCCAAAATCCAATTTTTGTGACAGTTGAAGAAGACAAAGACCTAATTTGTTTCTCAAAACTAAATTTGTCTCAAGATCCAGATATTAAGGAGCCACGATCCTTGACCAACTTATAATCACACTTTGAGTTTTGTTAGGATTCAACTTCATACCCCATGATTTGCACAATGCACTATTTCTAGCTAGATCTAGATTAAGGGAGTCAGCAACCACATATATACATTCAGGAGATGTAATTGATGTAAAGAGAGTGGCATCATCTGCATATGCAACAAGCTTGTTTTCTAGACCAAACCACATGTCATGTGTATATATTATGAAAAGTAATGGTGCAAAACCACTGCCCAGAGAAACACCAGATATCATATTCCTATACTCACTTTGGTGCCCATCAACAACAACTCTTTGCGATCTATTACTCAAAAATTCTATAATGATGCTAAGAAACGACCTACCCACTCCCAACTTTTTGAGTTTGAAAACAAGGACCTCATGATTAACACGGTTAAAGGCAGCACTAAAATCAGGGTTAATCACACTAACTTCCTGACCACAATCAAGGGATTTCTCTACAGCATTGGAGATTGTAAGAAGGGCATTGCATGCTCCAAAGCCTCTACGAAATCGAAATTCGAAACTAGGGAACAGATGATTATTTTCAGCAAACCTATTATGACGTTTTTATAAAAGACGTTCAAAACTTTAGATGATATTGGAGTTATGGAAATTGGGCTTTAAGAAGTTGGACTTGAGCTACCACAAACACAATTTCCTAGTGGAGTAACATTACTAATTTTCAAACTAGTGCTAAAACCTCCAGTTCTTGCTAACTTGCACCAATAACAGATAACATTAGAGCTAAGAAATCTACAGTCTTTATAAATTACAGAGGAAAAATACCATTTGAGTCTACACCTCCATAAGCATCAAGTCCACCAAGAGAACTTCAATTTCACCAGATCGAAAAGCTAAACTAGTTAGTTTAGCTTCAGGAAAACAGGAATGAGGAAGTTCAAATTTGTCATTACTCTGCTTGCTGTCAAACACATCTAGCAAAAGAGTCGCATTTTCCTTTGGACAGTGAGTGATAGAGGAACTGTTGCAACTACACCAAAGAATGCAGATTTAAGGGTATTCAACCACTTGTGCTCCTGGGTTGTACCAGAAAGGGTTTCTCTTATGGTTAAATTGTATTATTTTTCAGTTGAAGCATAACCTATCTGAGTAAAAGCTCTAAGATGGGTATAGTTATTCCAGGTCAAATCTAATCTATTACCCTTCAAGATATTATAGGCTTCCTGCTTCTCGAGATAGGCACGTCTACAATCATCATTGAACCATGGTTTGTCCTTCACTCGGTACCTTAACACAAGTAGGGATACGCCTATCAATTATGTTGACTAGACTCTTATTCAAAGAGACTCCAAGATCAACAGTACTTCAAAATTGTGACTAATTCAAGCCCAAAAGATCATGGAAAATCCCATTCTAGTCTGCTTGAGATTTCATATAAATCTTACATAACTAAGAATCATCAGGGACAGGCTGCTCAGTCTTCACTACTAATGAAATTAAGGCATGATCATAAATTGGTTTGTTTAGACTAGAAAACTCTGAGTCAACTATTCCTCAAAAAAAAATAATTTTCTTGATATATGATTCTCATCATAGATTTGAATGATATTGTGGTAAAATCTTACTCTGTAATTCCTGATGAATGTTCTTTAAATAGAAAGAGGTGCGCAAATAGTCCCTAACATAATCAATATTAATTTAGATGATAATGATTTATTGGAAAATATATAATGACTGTTTATTGAAAGATACAAATACATTGACTAAAAATCAAATATTGATATCTTCGTAACTAAACGTAAATATACGACAAGCTAATAAATAGGATATGAAATATTTACTAAATTCTTAAGTAGAAGAATTGCAGCTAGATCTGCTAATAGTATGGTCGCTTATTTCAACACACTCCTTTTAAACCTTTCTTCTTGAAATTTCATATAATTAATACAAAATTTTATCTATGATAAGGAATTATTGAGACAACAATCCCTGGATTTAATATCACATGGTATAATAAATATTTCAAGATACAGATCTCCCTGGACAATTTTATCCTGTTCGTAATACTTGGCAGGCAGTTAATTCTAATAGCCTGGCCTTCATCGTGAGGCTCAATACTACACAGTATTCTAGAAGTTTTATTTCAGCTCTGACCAAGTTGTGGAATGATTTTCCTAGTCGGGTAGTTGAATCAGTAGAACTTCAAAAGTTCAAAGTTGCAGCCAATGTTTTAATGTTAACCAGGCTGACATGAGTCTTTTTATAGTTTATATATGACATATCTGTTTTGACGTTGTTAATAGTTTATATATGACATATCTGTTTTGACGTTGTTACTATTATTAGAATGATTTATTGTTAATTTGTTCTCATCATTTATTTATTTCCTTATTTCCTTTCCTCACTGGGCTATTTTTCCCTATTGGAGCCCTTAGGCTTATAGCATCTTGCTTTTCAAACTAGGGTTGTAGCTTGGCTAATAATAATAATAATAATAATAATAATAATAATAATAATAATAATAATAATAATAATAATAATAATAATAGAATGGTCTGTTGAGGAGTTATTTTGAAGATTTTATCCTTTTGTTATTTTCAGGCTTTTATAGTTTAAATGTAAAAGATTCATTTTAATGTTGTCATTGTTCTTAAACTTCTCTTGTAGTTTTTTCTGATTTCCTTTCCTCACTGGGCGGTTTTCCCTGTTGGAGCCCTTGGGCTTATAGCATCCTGCTTTTCCAACTAGGGTTGTAGTTTAGCGAGTAGAAATAATAATAATAATAATAATAATAATAATAATAATAATAATACTGATATCACATAATTTTTTTACTCAAAATTTTCACCAGATATTGCAGTTTTATAAATAAAGGGTGAATGGGGCTATGTAATTATTAAGATAAGTAACTTGTATTTTCTGCTGTATAGAAAATAAAGAAAAAAAATAAATATCATTAGGATCAATTAATGTTTTATATTTCACCAAAACAAAAAATGACATTAATACAATTCATTTTAGGTACATGGAATGAGAATTTATTTACGATCTTAGAATTTCTTCATCGCAATGTATCTTCTCGAAATACAAGGCACCTTGTTCTAGCATTTTTCATTCGTTGAACAGCTGATTTTTGTGGACGATATTTCTTTAAAAAATATTTTAATCTTAAAAAACTTAGATTATACTTTTCTACTAAAAGTTCTTAAAACACAGACCAGGGATGGGATTAAAGTTTTTTATCCCTCTGTATCTGTAATTTATATAGAAAAAAGTAAGTAAAAGATTAAAACATATCTGTAGATTTTCGTACTTTCTACATGATTTTTAAATGTATCAGGAATTATTACATATATTAAAGAAAATATATCGAAATAAAGAAATGGCATAAAGACACTGATACAATAATTTAAATAATAGTGGTATACATACAAAGTGGGATTGATGTAGTACGATGATGGGATTAGGCTGTCTTAGTTGACATAATTGATGTACCGTGGTCATCAAATGGGAGTGAATCACAGGGAGGCAAGAAGGTCAACAAACATAAAACACATATAGAGCAATAAAGAGTTGTATTTAGCTACTCCGATGAAAATCATACAGCTGAGGAAAGTAAATTATGATGCATTACAAAATAAATCCTTACTCTCTGTCTCTTTTATTTTCCTTATCTGATTTGTCCCCAATCCTCTCTACTTAGCCCATCTAACACTCGCTCACTCAGCTATTCATGTTACTGTTTTGTGACTAACATTATCCCAATTTCTTTTTCTTTATTATTA
>NC_090741.1:3946182-3953682 GCF_036898095.1 Palaemon carinicauda | reverse complement strand
CTCATTATGAATACTGGAATACTTACCATGCTCTATCTTTTAAACTTTATTATTTCCTCGACAACTTTCAAAAACCAATATTTGTCTTTGTTGTTTGTCTCCTTTTATAGTATCCCAAGTATCATTAGATATCCATAGCTTTCTACTTGTAACTGCATGTCCCAATACTTTGCTACCAACGGACTGATATATGTTCTTAATATCACACCATTCTTCATTAATTATCTGTTCTTTGTCTCTTAAAGTCTCTAAGAGAGCAAATCGATTCCTTTACTCAATTTCAAATGTTTTTCAGTGCTCTTCCTCTAAAAGCTTGGTAGTATAAAAAATAGGAATTCCAATTATCTTCTTTTTTGGTGCTTTCAGTTTCAATTTTACTGTTCATGAGGAGCTGGTGATCACTACCAATATATATATATATATATATATATATATATATATATATATACATATATATATATATATATGTATATATAGATATATTTATATGTATATATATAAATGTATATATATATATATTTATATATATATATATATATATATATATATATATATATATATATATATATATATACATATGTGTGTGTGTACGTGTGTGTATATACATATACGTATATATATATATATATATATATATATATATATATAAATATATATATATATTATGTATATATATATATATATATATATATATATATATATATAAAAATATATTTGTATATATAGATATATTTATATGTATGTGTATACATATAAATGTATATATATGAATATATATATATATATATATATATATATATAAATATATATATATATATATATATATATATATATATATATATATATATATATATATATATATACACATATATTTGTATATGTATATGTGTGTGTATATTTACATATACGTATATGTATATATATATAATATATATATATATATATATATATATATATATATATATATAATACATATACATATATATATATATATATATATATATATATATATATATATATATATATATATATATATATATATATATATGTATATTATATATATATATACATATGTAAATATATTATATATATATATTATATATAAATATATATATATGTGTATATATACATATATGCATATATATATATATATATATATATATATATACATATGTATATATATAATATATATATAAACACATAAATGAATATATCTATATCTATATCTATTTATATATATATATATATATATGTATATATATATATATATATATATATATATATATATATATATATATATATATATATATTATTGTTATTATTATTATTATTATTATTATTATTATTATTATTATTATTATTGTTATTGTTGTTGTTATTATTATTACTAGCCAAGCTACAACCCTCGTTGGAAAAGCAAGATGCTATAAGCCCAAGGGACCCAACAGGGCAAAATAGCCTAGCCCAGTGAGAAAAGGAAATAAGGAAAGAGATGAGTGAAGAGAAATTAACAATAAATCAGTCTAAAAACAGTAACAACGTCAAAGCAGATATGTCTTATATTAACTATAAAAAGACTTGTGTCAGTCTGTTCAGCATAAAAATGTTTGATGCAGCTTTGAACTTTTGCAGTTCTACTGATTTAACTTTCGGATTAGGAACATCATTCCACAACTGGGCTGCAGCTGGAATAAAACTTCTAGAATACTGTGTATTATTGAGCTTCATGATGGCGAAGGCCTGGCTATTAGAATCAACTGCCTTCCTAGTTTTACGAACAGGATGGAATTGTTCGGCAATTTCTGAATGTAAAGGATGGCCAGCATTATGGAAAATCTTATGCAACCTACATAATGAATTAATTGAACTGTCCCAAATATTAATATCTAGATAAGGAATAAGAAATTTGATAGACTGTAATTTTTTGTCCAACAAATTAAGATGAGAATCAGCAGGTGAAGACTAGACAGGCGAACAATACTCAAAACAAGGCAGAAAAAAAAGAATTAAAACACCTCATCAGAATGGATTGATCACCGAAAATCTTGTAAGACTTTCTCAGTTAGCCATTTTTTTTTTTTTTTGTACAATTCAAAAAGATTAAAAACTAATATGTTTCTCAAAAATAAATTTGCAGTCGAGAATCACACCTTAAATTTTGAAGGAATCATACAATGTTAAAAAAATCATTATCACTACTGAGTTCTGGATGTTGAGGAGCCACTGTCCTTGACCTATTTACAATCACACTTTCAGTTTTGTTACGATTCAACTTCATACCCAATAATTTGCACCATACACTACTTTAGCTAGATCTCTATTAAGGGATTCAGCAACCCCAGATATACATCCAGGGGATGGGATTGATGCAAAGAGAGTAGCATTATTTGAATATCCAAAAAGCTTGTTTTCTAGGCCAAACCACATGTCATGTGTACATTGTATGAAAAGTAATGGGCCAAGAACACTACCCTGTGGAACACCGGATATTACATTCCTATACTCACCATGTTGCCCATCAACAACAACTCTTTGAGATCTATTACTTAAAAAAATCAATAATAATGCTAAACGACCCACCCACTCCCAAATGGTCAAGTTTGAAAACAAGGGCCTCATGATTAACACGATCAAAGGCAGCACTAAAATCAAAACTAATCATACGAACTTCCTGACCACAATCAAGGGATTTCTGTACAGCATTGGCAATTGTAAGAAGGGCATCACTTGCTCCAAAACTTTACGAAAGCCAAATAGCAAACTAGGGAATAGATGATTACCTTCAGCAAACCTATTAAGACTTTTTGCCAGAAGACTGTCAAAATTTATATATAATATGGGAGTTATGGAAATTGGGCAGTTATCAGTTAGACTTGAGCTACCACAAACACATACCCATAGAAGTGTAACATTGCCAATTCTCCAACAAGTGCTAAAAGCTCCTCTTCTTCCTAACTTTTGAAAAATAACAGAAAACTTTTGGAGTTAAGAAATCTGCTATCTCTATAAAAAAACAAAGGAAAAATACCATTTGGTTCTACACCTTTATAAGCATCAAGGTCCATAAACAGCGCTTTAATTTCACGAGATAGAGAAGCTAAACTAGTTAGTTTAGCCTCAGGAAAACAGGAATGAGGAAGTTCAAGTTTTTCATTTCTCTGTTTACTGTCAAAAACATCAGTCAACAGGGTTGCCTTTGGACAGTGACTGAGCCACCTGGTTTAAGTAAAGGGGGAACTGTTGCATCTACACCAAAGAGTAAAGATTTAAGGGTACACCACCATTTATGTTCCTGAGTTGTACCAAAAAGGGTTTTTTTTTTATGGTTAATTGTATTCCTTTTCAGTTGAAGCATAAACTCTCTGAGCAAAAGCTCTAAGCTGAGTATAGTTGTTCCAGGTCAAATCTGATATGTTACCCTTCGAAATATGATAGGCCTCATGCTTCTCCAAATAAGCACGTCTACAATCATCATTGAACCACGGTTTATCCTTCACTCGGTACTTTAGCAAACGAGAAGGGATACGCCTATCAATTATGTTGACTAAATTCTCATTCTAAGGGACAACAGGATCAACACTACTATATAATTGTGACCAATTCAAGCACAAAAGATCATGCAAAATCCTATTCCAGTCCGCTTAAGATTTCATAAAAATTTTACAAGAGCATGATACATCAGGGACAGGCTGCTCAGTCATCACTACTAATGAAATCAAGGCATGATCAGATGTTCCGATTGGAGAAACAACCTTATATGTTACAACGCCACATAACGTTCCTTTCATATATATATATATATATATATATATATATATATATATATATATATATATATATATATATATATGTATATATATATATATATATATATATATATATATATATATATATATATATATATATATATATATATATATATATATATATATATGTGTGTGTGTGTGTGTGTGTGTGTGTGTGTGTGTGTATGAACTCACGTAAAGAGACACATGGAGATGAATTCGACATGCTCTTCGCACCTCCCAAGAAAGATTAGCTCACAGAACATTTAACTAGACTCCACAAGGTATTAGATTATTTGGATGATCCAAACATATATGGCAGCGGACTATGGTGGATGGAATTGAATATGATGAAAGGAGAAATATTGAATTAAAAACACAAGATAGTGACTATTGGTGAAATCTAATCGAGGCCCTTTGTGTCATTAGGCGTAGTAGATGATGATGATGTGGATGATGTACCTTTCTTAATGGGGGTACATTTTGAGGTGTACTAGTCAGGGCCACCAATAATAGGTTGGTTTGCTTTGAGCTATCAGATAAAATCTTCCACCATTACCAATCTGCAGTTGCCAGAGCGGTGATGAAAAAAGGCCAAAACCCTTTCATGTATATCGCATCCCTATTTGGTCCTCAGTCTTCAACAGCAGTGGAGTAACAGCCCAAGATGGTGGGTATTTACATTCTAATGCAGGTGTGCTAAAATTTTTCTGGACTAGACCAGTCCACTTTTGGAAACTGAACATTTCAATTTATAACGTCAGTACCCTGTCTAGGGAAGACGATCGTGCTGTGCTACTAGAAGAGCTTAAAGAAATAAACTTGGAAAAAATAAGATTGAGTGAAATCAGAACTGTGTAATCTTATATAGAGTTAAATGATGTCCATTTATTTTGCATTGAAAGACATGAAAGTAACAAGAAAAGGGGAGTGGGTTTTGTTATTAAGAAAAAAAATTGAAGGTAACTTAAAAAAAAAATGTAGTAATTGTAACATAATTGTTTGAATAATTTTCAAACGAAATAAGGTTCATACAATGAGGATTATTATTATTATTATTATTATTATTATTATTATTATTATTATTATTATTATTATTATCATTATTACTGGCCAAGCTACAACCCAAGTTGGAAAAGCATGATGCTATAAGCTCAAGGGTTCCAATAGGGAAAAATAGCCCAGTAAGGAAAGGAAATAAGGAAATAATTAAATGATGAGAACAAAATAGCAATAAATCATTTTGAGAACAGTAACAACGTCAACACAGATATATTATTATTATTATTATTATTATTATTATTATTATTATTATTATTATTATTATTATTATTACTTGCCAAGACAAAACCCCAGTTGAAAAAGCAGGACGCTACAAGCCCAGGGGGCCCAACAGGGAAAACAGCTCAGCGAGGAAAGAAAACAAAGAAATTAAAAGATTTTAAGAAGGTTAACATTAAAATAAATATTTCCTATATAAACTATAAAAGTCTAACAAAACAAGAGGAAAATAAATAAGATAGAATAGTGTGCCCAAGTGTACCCTCAATAAAGAGAACTCTAACCCAAGAAAGTATGCACCAACAACAGATGAGAAGATATAAAATTTTTATAACGATTTAGGGATATCTATCTATCTATCTATCTATCTATCTATCTATATATATATATATATATATATATATATATATATATATATATATATATACAAATATATATATATATATATATATATATATATATATATATATATATATATATATATATATATATATATAAGACTGAATTCACATTGGATTTTGGTGATATCAATGCTAAAGTAGGTCAAAAGAAGAGATCAGCTGTGGGTGAATTTGGTGTAGGTACAACAAATAACTGAAGAGACATACTTAGTGAATTTTCTGAGAAAAACACTTAAAGTAGTGAACAATTTTGTTCATGAAATGGAACATCGAAAATAGACATGGAAAAGCCCATATGGAAAAATTAAAAATTAAATAGATTCCATTCTTAGTGAAAACGTTAATTTTGTTAAACATATAACAGCTTAAAAAAAAACATCTCTTTTTTGAGGTATACTATGGTACAATTTTCTGTTATTTAACTTTTGGTTTTGTTTGATATTTCATAGTTTATATATTATGGAAGAGCTATTTAATGTTGTTACTGTTCTTAAAATATTTCATATTGTTCATTACTTCTCTTGCAGTTTATTTATTTCCTTATTTCCTTTCCACACTGAGTTATTTTTCCTGTTTGAGAACTTGGGCTTATAGCATCCTACTTTTTTAAATGAAGTTGTAGCCTGGCAAATAATAATAATAATAATAATAATAATAATAATAATAATAATAATAATAATAATAATGATAATAATAATAATAACACTAATATTTCAGGAGCAGACCTTTGAAACTAATTTTCCTGAAAGTAAATGCTGACTCAGTGGCATTGCTTTTGTAATCAACTTGTTATATTATTCTTAATATATCTTTTTTTCTTCTTTGTTACATTCCACTATTCCATTGAAAAGAAAAATATTAGAACACAAGAAAAAGATAATTACAAAATGAGCGCCACTGAGCCAGCAATTAACTTTATTAATAGTAATATCAACAACAACAACAACAACAACAACAACAACATCAACCATAACAGAAGTAATAATAATAATAATAATAATAATAATAATAATAATATCTATAATGATAATATTAATTATAAGCGATCATAGAATGGTGAGAGGTTATCTTTTTTTTAAGCAAATGATAAAAAAAGTTAAACTAGCCTTAAAAAAGAAAACAAACAATCCTGTAATAAAAGAAAAACCTGATGAGTTTGCTATGTATTTCAGGGCCGTGTCCAATTGATTTTCGTTGATAAAATCCTACCAAAACATCGGATATGGGTCACATTTTGGAAATAGGTATTTGAAGCCACAGCCTAATTGGCAAAAATATGCAGTAATGTCTAATGTGAATAATAAAGGCACTTACCAGAGTAAATATAACAAATTGAACGACTAACTTAGCTAAATTTAGACGCACCCAGAGAGAGGCTAGTTGTGACGTGAACTATGACATCAGACGTAATACCCGGTAGACTTTTCCATTCACAATAGTAAACGCGCTGATAACAGGAGGAGGATAGCAGAGCATTCATACGTCAAAGCCAATCTGTTCTATGTGACTGCTGTCTGGTGCTTCACTTATGGCAGGCCTGGCAAATTGTACTCGTGGCTGCAAGACTGCTTTCGTGCTGCATGTTTTTGCAGTATGCATTAAAGAAAAGAACCGCTTGCGTCATATGAATAATATTAACAGGTCAGTGGATAACAGATTATGCACAAACACCAAAAGATTCAGACAGGAAGTCTAAATTATATTTTATAGGGGTCATACTTGAATGACGAGTTAAAAAAAATGAGATGAAATGTATTTCTAAATTTTCACAATAACAATAAGAGATACCAGATTTTTTCTTGAATGTAAACTATCTCACTGACTAGCTTCATCAACCACATTTAACAATTTACCTATTCTACTGATCTCCTTATATATATATATATATATATATATATATATATATATATATATATATATATATATATATATATATATATATATATATATATATATATATATATATATATATATATATATATATATATATATATATATATATATATATAAAGAGAGAGAGAGAGAGAGAGAGA
>NC_090741.1:3933682-3941182 GCF_036898095.1 Palaemon carinicauda | reverse complement strand
CGAGTCGTTAGTCGATTATTACTGGGGTGAGTGGTTTGCTAATCTTTTATTTTCCTTTCATTAAAGGAAACTGTGTTCAACTCCGAATTCTCATCTAGAATTTTTTCTCTCTTTGTGCTAATTCCTTTTTCTTTCAGAAATTCTCGGGAAATGTCTTGGGATTAGTAGCATTGTTTTGGGGAATTTTATTATAATCTTTGTCATTCAGAGCTTATGCGTTTATGCAGTGGACGTCTGTATTCATATAGATATTTTGATAGAATTGCAAGGGGTCAAAGAGATAGGAAAAGAAATACAGCAGTCATGACGCCCCCTGTGAGCCCCACCCCTGGACCTAGTGGCGTAGGACAGATTAATCCTCTCCGATTGTGATGCTTGTAAATGCCAGGTCTGCAATCCTTCCTTTTCAGGGTCGAGTTAATGGGTTCTTACCTCAAAATGTGGAGTCATGGATTTCATCCGTTGATGCCCATTTAAATGCCAAACAAATCGTAGACCCTTTTGTACAATTACAAGAAGCTAAAAGTTTTATAGATTTTTCTAAGGGGGATGCGAGTGCGTATTTAAGAGGTGTTTCATTTCAAGAAGCAGTTACCTGGGATGATTTCAAAGTTAGGTTACGCGCGGTCTATGGGGGTGAAGAAGCCTTGGATGTGGTATTAACGTTAAGAAATACACTTAATCAAGCCACAATGAATCGGCTTAATGTTATTGAGAGAGCAGCTCTCATAGCTGATAGGCTTAATGAATATCAGGATATTTTAGGTAATTCCACTTGGGTTACTAGAGATAACATCTCCGTGAAAGATTTTTTACGATTAATGTATTTAACTTGCATGAAACTTATGTTGCCTGAAGCTTTAGTGCGGTGTTTTGATAAAAAGTTAACGCCTGCAAGTACGGAATTGGATGTATATAAACAGATGAAAAAACACATGGCTAAGTGTCCAGATCTCGATCCCGTGTTAACTCAAGGGTTTACAAAGAATGGAACAAAGCCACAAACAGTGAACGTAGTTAATAATAGTCAAGTAGCGGGAATGACGTGTTATAATTGCAAACGTCAAGGTCACTTAAGCGCGGACTGCAGAACGAAATTCTGTTCGATACATAATAGTTCGACTCATTCGTACAGTCAATGTTACTCGCGTAAGACACAACAAAATCCCAGAAATACACAGTCAATTCCACAGTCAGTTCCATATGGAATTAAAAGAAAAATCCTCATTTTAACAATAAGTAGAAACAACCAAATGTCAATGTAGTTCAGAGTCCGAAACAAACAAACACTTCTTCGAATATCGCTGAACCTGGGTCGTCAAACCAGACCTCGCAAGGTCAGACTAATTTTCAGAATGTGCAGAGCAAAGCAAATACCAAATAATTAACTCCAGTGGTGAAGAGAGTGATGTTGGGTCAAGGTCATTCATATCAACATACATAGTATTGAATAATCAATTTAATGCTTTATCAGATCATAGTGAGGCAATAGATTTTCCTATGAAACACACGGCCGAATTAAGTAAAACAGTGCATGCTCCCGTAGATTTGCAACGAATTCATACAATAATAAGCCAAAATGAGTTACGACCAACCTTATGTGCTGTAAATTTAGAACACAAATCCTTTACGTTATTTTTGACTCTGGTAGTCCACGTAATCTCATGGATTTGAGGACACATCATTTGTTGTTTTCAAACTTTCCGATAGAAAAATCCGGAGTTAGACTCTCGGGTATAGGAAATAATGAATTAAATGTCATAGGCATAACTCATGTTCAATTCAAAGTCGGTAAACGCACGTTTGCCGTTACATTTGTTGTTGTACAAAACATTGATATGTATCCAGCTGTAATTATAGGATACCCATCTATGGGAAATCAAAAAATTATATTAGCCCCTGCCAAGCACGGCTTGTATATCAAAGGGAAATTCTATAAGTCTTCTAATACCTTAAAATCAGTTTTGGATAAAAAGGAGACGACAAATGTAACCGTAACGTACGTTGAAGAACCAATAACTTGTCTCACTAATAAAGAAATAATATACACGACCCAGCAGAATTCTCGTTCACCCGTAATATCATCTTGCACGCAATCTATCGAGCCAAACGTACCTTCGAATTTAATAGTGCAAATAAAGAAAACATTACCAGGATCTGAGATATTAATCCTTTCCGACACTTTGAAAACTAACGGATTGTCTGTCATACAAGCTATTTATACAGTAGGCTCACATCAACAATGTGATATTGAAGTCTGTAATCATTTAAATAACACTTTAGTAATTCACAAAAATCAACATATCTTGGATGTAGAAGTTTATAAACATATTATTCTTACCGTTGCTGAAATCAATCACTCTCAATCAGTTGCGGATGAATCCCTTTTGCAATCTATTAAAAATAAAATCAATAACGACATTCAAGACGAAGAAATTCAGCAGAAAATTTTTGGACTTTTAACTAAATATCATGATGTTTTTTCCACTACGGATGGATCCTTAGGAAAAACAGATGTGATCGAGTATCAAATAAGGTTAAAGGACAAGCAGAAAATTATCTATGTACCCTCGTACAGACTCCCTATGAAATTCCAGAATGAAATAAATGATGAAGAGGGTAAAAAGCTAGAAGAAGGCGTCATTAGGAAATCAAACAGCCCTTATAATTTTCCATTAATAGTTGTACCGAAAAAAGATCGAACATGGCGTATCTGCGTCGACTTCCGTCGTCTAAACGAGGAGACGATCCCTGATCGATTCCCAGTGCCATGTACTGACGATATTTTGTCTTTGTTAGGTCAGAATAAATATTTTACTAGTTTGGACTTACTTAAAGGCTTTCACCAGATATCATTAGAAGAAGATAGTATCCCATACACAGCCTTCAGCACAGCCAGGGGACATTATGAATTTTTACGGATGCCTTTTGGTTTATGTTGTGCTCCCATAACATTTACAAGAATGATTAACATAGTGTTTGGAGACTTGTTAGGGGATATATTGCATGCCTATATGGATGATCTTGTAATCTTTTCCAACACCTTAGAAGAACATCTACGTAAGTTAGAACTAGTACTACAGAGATTAAGACAACATAACTTAAGGGTAAAGATTAGTAAGTGTGAATTTTTCAAAACAGAATTAATATATTTGGGTTTCATGGTGTCAAGCCAAGGTCTTAAAGTAGTCCATGATAAGGTGTCGGCTATATGTAATTTTCCCATACCTACTAATGTCAAGGGAATACAGCAATTTCTGGGTTGTAGTGGATATTACAGGCGTTTTATACGCAACTATTCAATAATAACCGCTCCTTTAACTGATCTTACGAAGAAGGGCGTAGATTTCATATGGTCTGAGCATCATCAACAGGCGTTTAATACCTTGAAAGATGAACTGTGTAGTTCTCCTATCTTAAAATTTCCCGACTTCGGTAAGGAATTCTTCATTGCAACAGACGCCTCAGACTTAGGAGTAGGAGGGGTATTGCTTCAGCAATATGATAAACAATTTTTCCCGATAGCTTTTTATTCTCGAAAATTGAGAACTTTCGAAAGTAAGTATGCAGTAATAGACAAGGAAGGGCTAGCTATTGTTAATTCACTAGTGCATTTTAAGTTCATAATTTACGGTTATCCCGTTAAGGTTCTTACTGACCATAAACCACTAACCGAGTTCTTTAAAGGCTTCAACCACAGCCCTAAACCAACTCGGTGGCATTTGATCATTCAAGATTTTGGCCCAAGAATTGGGTATTTACCTGGGAAAGCAAATATCATTGCGGATGCATTATCACGCAACCCCGTGTCATCTTGTACGGAGCCTTTAGCTGAATTAATAGATATATCAACATCCATGCCTATTGTTAAAACGATATCTGAACAAGAAGATTTAGGCTGGAGCCCTGAATTATTACAGACTGAGCAAAGAAAAGATCAGAAAATAGAAACAATTATAAATGCTTTGAAAGGCAATCATAAGGAAAAGGGATATATAAAGTATAAGCAGCAGAATTATATAATCAAAGATAATATTCTGTGTAGGACTGTGACAAGGAAAACCCGCAATACACCACATGTAACTAACGACCAGGTAGTAGTACCAATCTCACTTATTTCCACTGTCCTGAATTGGTTGCATGCAAATCCATTACATGGACACCCGGGGTTCTCATTAATGTCACAGAAAACCAAATCATTGTTTTATTGGCATACGATGCTTACAGATATAAAAAGACACATAGCTAATTGTCGCATATGTCAGGAAAACAAAGGGCATACGAAAACACCTGTCAGCCTAGGGGCTTATCCCGTGCCCAATCTACCCTTTGAAAGAATACATTTAGATTTGTTAACAGGATTTTACGAGTCAGACAGAGGAAATAAGCACCTCTTAGTAATTATAGATGCTTTAACTCGATATACAGAACTAATAGCGCTTAGAACTAAAACTGCGATTGAATGCGCTAGGAAGTTTTACGAGTGTTACATTTGTAAACATGGAATTCCACACATGATAATCTCAGACTCGGGTGGTGAATTTAATAATCACTTTCTTACCTCATTGTGTGAATTCCTTAGCATAAAGAAAATAGATACCGTGATATATCACCCAGAGTCGAATGGGCTAGTGGAAAGAGCAAATAGGAAGATTTTAAATATATTAAGAGTAACACTAGGGGGATCAGACCCAAACTGAGATATTGCAATACCTGCGGCACTGAGTACTCTGAATCATTCATATCATATATCAATTAAAATGTCACCGCATGAAGCATTGTATGATACCCCAGTTAGAACGCCTTTCCATGTATTAACGCCTACAACTAATCTATCAAATCCTTTAAAAGAATGTATAAATGCAAGCAAAAGTCGATATGATATCCTTCGAAAGAATTTAGAAGAATCACAAATCATAATGAAAAGGAATCATGATAAAATAGCGAAGCTAACTAAAACATATTACGTGGGTGATAACGTATATTTAGAGATAAATGTGCGTAAGGGACTCAATTATAAACTAACACCTAGGTTTGAGGACCCATTTAACATTTTGGAAATATTAACGGCCAAAAGGTTTAGAGTTCAAAACGTATCCCAACCCACGGATGAGAGAATAGTACCATTGGCTCACATAAGAAATTAGAAAAAAAAAAAAAAAAAAAAAAGAGAGGGAAAGAAGTGAGGGAAAAATTTTTATTTGTGTGATTAAAAGTTTTCTTCTTAATACAGGAGTAATTACATATATTTTTCTCGTTACAGGTTTCAAAGATGAATATTTTGTTGTTGGGAGTGATATTGTTCGCTCAGACATTTTTCTCGTATGGGATGAGCTCTAAAACTAAAAGTATAGATTTTAAATATGGCACTATAGTTGAAAGACAAGAAGACGTTTTTATTATATCATCGAGCATCGTAGTTGTAGAAGTGAATATGCAAGCAATTTTTCTTCCAGAGAATGATGTCAGTAGCTTAAAAACCGCCATTTCAAGGTTTTCTGTCTCATTAGATGAGTTGCATAGAAGACATTTTCATTTGACTACAGAGAGTTCGCTTGGATCGACACTAAAAGTTGCAGAGATGCTATCTGATGACTTGCAAAATAAGACTTACGAGACAGAATCTTTGGCTCGTGACTTTTTGATGTGGACTGTAGGACACGAGCATAAAGAAAGACGAAATCCATTTATTTTTGCTGCATTAAACATCTTTGGGTCTATTGCAAGTTTAGGTTTAAGGAATTTCCAATCATCTTAAGATTAATAATCAAAATAAGAAAATTGAGTTCTTGACTCATGAAGATTAATTGATTATGTCAGAACTAAGGAATCAGTTAGCTTCAATCAATCAAATTGTGGATTTAGTAAATGAACATTCCAGTATTATCAGTCAGATTATGGAAGTACAGGATTTGTTGGCAACGTTAACGTATTATGATTCAAAGATAGATCACATACATAACAGAATTGCACATTTCATTGAGAAATCCAAGGATTATGTAGAAGCTATCACGTTAGCAACTAAAGGTGTACTGTCGCCCCATTTGTTGCCTATAAATTACTTAAAGTTAGTTCTGGAGAACGGAAGGGATAAACTAGGCTATGTTCCTTTGTTAGGCGAACGTAGGATAGAATTTCATTACAGCCTAATTACAGTAAGCGTTGAAAATAACAAGATTAGGATTACAATTCCGTTTGATTTTTCTGATGCCTGGCAATCTTACAGGATATCACCATTTCCGACTTTCATGACGAATCACTCAAATGCAGTAATATCCAGTTCGACAGGACACGTATTGATTTCCCCAGACAAGGAAACATATACGGTCATTAAAGACTTAAATCAATTAACTCACTGTTCAGACGCAATGGATAGAAAAATATGTACAGCTGACTCATTTGAATTCCATAAAAACTTAATGGATTCATGCGAGTTAGGTATAGTGCTAGACGGTGCTTTCTCCCATACAAGTGAAAATTGTCTGGATAAGCTTTATCCCTTTGACAATAATGAGTTCAATTGCAGACTGAACAATGGCTCGTGGATACGATACGACAAGGACGGCTTCAATGTATCATGCCCGGACGGATCCATGTCCTTTGCAAACATCTTTGTTGCAGCAGATGGTTGTATCGGGACTTCCCCTAATTCCATGGTGACCAGGGTAAGGACTATCATCAGAGAACGAGCCTACTTCGCGAACTTCACGTGGACGTCTACAATGCCAGTACTACTTCTCCCATACAACAAACAGGTAGCCAAGCGGTTGATGAAATTGACCGAGATGGACCACCTGTCACCGACTTATAAGGAATTTCTTCACCCCATACTACTAGCAGGATTAAGTGTGACGGTGGTGATATTTATCGCCGTGAACATCCTTGTCCAGACAAAACTCCATATTTAACTCATTTTAAAGCCGTTTGAAGTGGCCACCTCATTCGCTGAAGGAGTGAAATGCTCTGGAAATAGTGTAGGTACGAAAAGCAGTTAGTACGCTAGTAATATGTAATTGAAGAAATTGTTGAACATTTGCATTGTTAAAAATACATTTAAAAAACATTTAAAAAAATATATAAATCATTTTTTTCTCTCGGCATCTAATAAAATATATAAGCCGGAATGTTCAAAGAAAAGAGAGAAAAAAAATAAAAATAACAGAATCTATGGGCATCTAATAAAATATATCAGCCCTATATATATATATATATATATATATATATATATATATATATATATATATATATATATATATATATATATATATATATATATATATATATATATATATATATATATATATATATGTACGAAACTGTGGTACGTGTACGTACCAGGAATTCGTGTTTATGCACTAAAATTGAATCTTTACTAAGGTAACAAATATTTTTATTAGTTACTGTATTGTGTTAATCTATGTTTCTGACAAAGGTAACAATTATTCTTTAACAAGTTACCGAATCATATGTATATCAGTATTTTTTTTTTGGTACCATATA
>NC_090741.1:3921182-3923682 GCF_036898095.1 Palaemon carinicauda | reverse complement strand
AAGAAACAGTATCAATGCTGATATCCAAATTGGGTGGCATTCAAATACTTTTTTTTTTTCTAGTTTATCTCTACCATTTTAACAAAAGTCTCCGGGATTTTCCTATTTCTTAAGCACCAAAACATTATTTATTTAGTTAATCAATCATAAGACTTCCCTAGATGAATCCATACTTCTCACTCGAAATTTTTACAATCTCTCACTATCTCATCTAGTACACTCTAGGAAATTCTCAAACCATGCTCTATCAGTTTGACTCCTCCCCCCTGTAGTTACTATAATCCATAACCACCTTTCTGCTTAAATATATTATAGGTCCCATTAGACTTACCTTAGGCATTTTTTCCTTTAGCATCTTTTACTATAAAGATGGCATCAACGATCATCTCTCCCTCATGAATCCATACTGCTGTTCCATAATTTTTGCAATCTCTTTCAATTTCTCATTTAGTGCTCTCTAAAAACTTTCAAACCATGCTCTGTTAGTTTAATTACTCTGAAGTTATTAAAATCAATAAAACCACCTTTCTGCTTAAATATAGATACCATTAGACTCTCCTCCTAGACTTTATATATTAATTCCTTTTCCCATTTTGTTCTTAACAAATTCAGCATCTAATCCTCATTTTCGGTAGCTAGTATCATGACAATTTCAATTTGAAACTATGGACCTGGTGTTTTACCATTTTTCATTTTACACCAGGTATGCTAAGCTTCTGTATTCCATATCTCAATCAGTGGCCTCACGACTCTCTATGCTTCTTCCAGCTCATCTCTTTCATAATTGGTATTTAGTAGTTGTTCAAAATACTATCGCCATCTCCACGCAGTGTCTTTATCTTTATGCAATATACTTCATTCTGTATATTTGATATCTCCCAGTTATCCCAAATCCTATGTTCGCCTTTCACATATGTTTTAAATCTTATAGACATCAATTTCTCAGACCCTTTATCCTAGCCTTTCATTCATTTTCTCTGCTGTCCTTCCAATAGACGTACTTACTATCATCCTAGAATAGTTTTCCTTTTCCCTGTACCGTTCCTCTGCACACTGTGCATGCCCTACTTTCCAGTTCTTAATTGCAATCATTTTTATTCTAACTGACTCGAGTACCCTTCCTGTTCTACCACCATTATTCTTCTTTCAACACACCATATGTACCGGTTCTTCCCACACATTCATTTGTCTCCCCTACTCATATTTCTTTCATACACACCCAGATAATTTCCATTTTGTTACCCTATCCCCTCTCAAAGTTCTCTCTCTCTCTCTCTCTCTCTCTCTCTCTCTCTCTCTCTCTCTCTCTCTCTCTCTCTCTCTCTCTCTCTCTCTCTCTCTCTCAATTCTCCTAGATTGCTCAAACTTTTTTCCTCTAAGGTGCTAAATATTAGTTCTATATCTCTCTCTCTCTCTTCTTGGGTTTTCTACCTTGCATTTAGATATTCATCACTACCATTCAATGATGTTTCACCAGTGCTTCCAGAAAAATTAATTTACAGTTCATTACATTGTTTTTGTCAACTCCTTAACTGGATGTAATCTATTTGGCTTTAAATACATCCACTTTCATAGTTTATCAGATGCTGCTTATCCAACTTCTGGAATGATGTGGCCATACATGATGACACAAAACTCTAAACCATATTTAATATATACTCCCCATCTTTATTTCCCATTTAAATCCCATATCCTTCATATCCTCATCATGTCCATCCCTAATCTTCCCCACTCTGCCATTCATGTTTGCTCATATCATTAGCTTCTCCTCATCTTTCGCTTTTTTAATTGCTGCCTCAAAACCTTGTCGAAATGTTTTTTTTTCTTGTTTTTGGCAACTTATTGGAGGGGCATTGCGTGAAATTGTATTTACTATCTGAGCAACTATTATCATTAGGATCTTTAAAATACTATAATCTATTATCTTCTACCTCCTTTTATCTTCCAATTATTACCTATTATAAAGGCAATTTTATTTCTTAGCTCTCGTGACCCACTGTAATAGAGTTCATACCCATTTCCTATTTTTCTAGTCCCACTTCCTTCCCATCATCTTCATCCTCTCCATCGCATTCACCCTCCACCACAATTTTCATTTCATTGCCTTGAAAAATAATTCCGTAAGTTTACCTTTCGAAATTGCAGATAAACATGTGCTTTAAGGAGGTTTGCTTGGAGCAGAATTCATCTAATTACACTCCATTTCATCGAAGAGCGAGCAACTCTCCATTAAAGCGAATGTTCCAAGTCAATTTGAAAAATCTAAAACAACCTTTCTTTCATAATTTGTTACTTTTTTCAGTCAATTGTGCTGAAATTATTATTATTATTATTATTATTATTATTATTATTATTATTATTATTATTATTATTATTATTATTATTATTATTATTATAATTATTATTATTATTATTATTATTACTAGTTGGAAAAGTAGAAGGCTATAGGCCCAAGGGCTCTGACAGGGAAAATAGCCCACTGGGGAAAGGAAAAAAAGTA
>NC_090741.1:3908682-3913682 GCF_036898095.1 Palaemon carinicauda | reverse complement strand
GCTGGAAAAGATTACCTCTAATAACAAGATTATTTGTTGAGCAAAAACCTATAAAATGTGCCCTATTTTCAGTTGTAACTTCGCCAAGACCCTCAACAACCATCATATTCTCTCTATATAGATTTTTCCTTCCAACTTTAGCATTGAAGTCACCAATCACAATTTTCATATTTCTCGCTAGGATCTCATCTATTAAACTCTGCAATTCTTCATAGCATTTGTCTTTCCTCTCTTTGGTGACATCATTTGTTGGTGTATAACATACATTAATACTCATATTCATTTGTTTACATTCAAACTTTGCAAGTAACAAGCTACTTTTTATAGCTATCCATTTCGTTAATGTCTTTTTTGCTTCTGGTGTCATTATCATTCCTTCCCCTTTTTTTCCAACATGTTTTCCTCTTAAGTACATGTACATATTTCTTTTGTTAAAATTTTCTATACTAACCTTTTAACTGCATGTCCCACTTATGGCTAAGATAACCAAACTATATTTCACATATTCATTTTCAATGTGTTGTATGTTTCCAATCTGATTTATGGTTCTAACATTCAAATTACTGACTTTCATTTTTCTTGGGTATTTATAAACCCGGAGTTTCTTAGCACCACGCCACACCCGGGAGTGGAGCCATTCTGTTATTTTTGCTTTCTATAGACTGACAAAATCCACATAGGATTCATTGGCTAAATTTATTAAAGGATAGCCAGTTCTTTGTGAAGGGCAGTGCCTATCTAATAAGGCAAGTGACCCCTGCCGGTCCATACTAATTCCAGTAAGATCATATGCCAGTCATGAGGACTGCTGTAGAAGTTGAAGAGACATTTTGTCTATCTCCTTCAACCCAGTCCATCACCCTGTTGGCAGTAACTTCATCAAGATTTAGGAGGGCATTCTCTCCACACCAAAGGTTCTAGATACTCTATCAGATTGCTCATCCGCTTATATACGGCATATATATATATATATATATATATATATATATATATATATATATATATATATATATATATATATCTATATATATACATATATATATGAATATATATATATATATATATATATATACATATATATATATATATATATATATATATATATATATATATATATATGTGTATATATATATATATATATATATATATGAATATAGATGTATATATATAAGTATATATTTATATATATATAGAAATATATATATATAAATATATATAGAAATATATATATATATATATATATATATATGTATATATATAATTATATAAATATATATATATATATATATATATATATATATATAAATATATATATATATATATATATATATATATATATATATATATAGATATATATATATATATACATATATATATATATATATATATATATATATATATATGTGTGTGTGATAATATATAATATATAATATATATGTATATATATATATATATATATATATATATATATATATATATATATATATGTATATATATATATATATATACATATATATATATATATATATATATATATATATATATATATATATATATATATATATATATATATATATTTATTTATATATATGCATGTGTATACACAGACCCTAGGAATGCATAAGCATCAGAAGAGATTCAACCTATCCTTTTAAAAGAGCCAAGGTTTACCTTCCCTGTCTCCTCTCAAGTGTATGACCTCTCAAACGTGAATAAGATTTTTATCCAATGTAAATCGAGTATAGTGTTGTTCAAACGTAAGTGGAATTTATTGAATGTTAATTCAAGTGTAGAATGTCAATGTAAGTATATCTAAAATAGATGATTTTACCTAGCCCTTTGAGATTTAGGTTAAACAGAGAAGTGTATTTATTATTTCAACTGTTCGGTAACCTTGTTTGAACTAACAGATGAAAGTCTACAGTTACATTCATGTTAATTTCAATTAGTCTTTAATCATTACAGTGTTAAAGGGTTAACTATTTTCATTAATAATCAAAATTAGATATCTTTATGAAATGAATTTTCGGTGAAACAAGTGATTGTATGATTTTCATAGTGTAACATTTTCTTGTTTTATTCTAAGAATTTGTTCAGATTCAATATTTCGAGGGATTTATTTTTGGTGTAAATTCTTTCGTAGTGTTATAACTTTTAATAGAACATATTAATTTTTGTAAAGATTGTACTATTTCTATCACCAATATTTTCTAACAGTGCTTCGCTCGTAATTCCTGACTAAGAACCGAGGTAAGAGTTTTTTTTTCTTTTTTTAATATTTCTAGTTCATATTAAGTAATTACCTAGTTTTGTTTTGAGTGTTACATTAAAGACTTTTGGATATTCATTGCTCACATATATTGCCCTCTGGGGTTTGCAAATGTTCTCAGAGCTTGGGTATTTTCTAAATGCAACATGATTATGAAAAAATAAACAGGTGAGTTTTAGCTTGGGAGTTTAGGCAATTCGCCAGCCGTAGCAATTATTTTTGGTGTCAAGACCCTTGGGATCGTGTGAGTCTGTTTTAAATATTGGTGATAACAGGGCCGTGTTTTCATTAAAGATTTGAACAGTTTTTTATTCTTACGATATATTTTTGGAGAGGTAAAATTTTTGTAAAGTACAAGATAGCACATCTAAATATTGAAGATTTTCTGGAAAACCCGATCGCTCAGGAATTGTCAGAAGCTAATGAAACTAAAGCTCAGTGACCACGAGTGAAATTATTAAAGCCTAAATCAAGTATCTAGCCTTAGAAGCGTTGAAAAACTGAGGAAAATATTCAGAAGAAGATATTGTAGCAGCTGGCAAACTTTTGAAGAAGGCTGAAACAGAATATGTAGCGAAGCAGGTATCAGTTGACCTATGATCTGAAGGCATGGAATTAGAAAGAAATGAAGAGGCTAAGATTCTACGAATTACAGTGAAAGGGAAATTTTATCAAGTTAAAGATGATAGCAGAACTGAATGAAAGAGAGAGAAGAACTGGAATCAAGAGAAATTACAAGACGGTAAAAAAGAGAGAGATGATGGGAAGAAAGAGAGTTAAAAGAGAGATATGCAAGTGAATTAGAACTATTGAATGCTCGTGTAAGGTTGGTATTGCAGATATATATGACCCCTACTTTACACGATGCCTTGATTAATGTGATGAACGGCCAGATGTTAATTCCAAAATTCACAGAAGAAGCTCCAACAAATTCTTCGACCATTTTGAAACTGTCGCATCGACAATGGAATGGCCAGGAGATAAATAGTCTGGGTTATTGTACAGTATCCTCATTGGGGAAGGATGCAGTCCTCTTTTGCCTTGTCTCAGGATAGAAAAAGAAGTATCAATAAGGTAAAAGAAGATTGCTACAAGTGTATCAGATGACCCCTGAGAATTACAATGAAAGACTCCAAAGTTTGAAGAAGGACAAGAAAATGATTTTCCTGGATTACATTTATCAGGTACGACGATGTTTTAAGAGATTGATAGAGGCTGCCAACATGCAAGAGATAGCTGATTTAGAAGAATTGATAGTGCTGGAACAATATTTACTAAGGATTCCTGAACATACTCGAACGTACTTTAGGAAGAGAGAGGTGAAGAAACTTGATAAAGCCGCTTCGCTGAGTGAAGATTATAATATTATCAGTCGTAAACCCTCCTCGGGTATGAAGTTTCAACCGTCGCTCCAACCAAGTGTTAGATATTCGCCAAACCAGGAAAATCAGTTCAGTTATAACTATGTGGACAAGTCTAATAGTTAGAGCAAAATTACCAATGGTATTGTTCCAAAACAAACTGCGATAGTACCACAGCAACCATCATCGAATTGTCCTCTTTCAGGTGTTGTGAAAACATGCAGAAGGTAATTATTCTCTGTTATAAGTGTGGCAAGAGTGGTCATATCAGTAAGGAATGTTGGTCAAACCAACCGAAAGTAGTGGCCCAAGTGGTTAAGGAATTCAACTTCCTGGAATGCGAAGACAATGAAACAAACTGGAAAGGTTGACGAGGAAAATAAACCAGCTTATGTTTACATGACGAACAGGACAACCCCAAACAGCGTTAATGCCTTTAAACCCTATACTTTTGAAGGTATGTTAGTTGTAATAGATGGGAATGAGCAGACCCCTGTCAAAATATTATACGACACAGGTTGTAACCATAATGTAGTGACACGAGGTGTACACCCGTTGGTGGAACAGTCTCTCACAGGAGATTCGGTCATTTTGAAGGTAATATGAGGTGAGGAGGTTACCACTATTTGCCGTTTGAAACTGTCACGCGAGTTGGTGACAGGTCATTTTTGTTTTGAAGTAAAGGACTCATATGCTGTTGAAGGTGTAAAGGTCCTGCTGGGTAATGAGGTTGGGGGACCGTTGTTGGTGCCTTGTCCCATTGTAACAGTGAAATCATTGAAGTATAACCTTATGACTGAAATTGCGAATGACTAACCATATCTGTTTCCTAGTTGTATGACGTCTAGGAGTATGACGAAGAAAGTGGCCGCAGAAGAAGACAGAGAAACCGAAGTAATGATGAACTTGAAGGATTTACTCTCATAAAAAGATGATTTCCATGATGGCACGCAAGAGGAGAACTCCCGAGAGAGCCTGGGATAAGAGGAATGACAGACGAGTGGACAGGAAGACAAAGAAGCAATGGATTTGGATGAAATAGAAAACTCAGCGCTAGAAGTAGGACAAGTGAGTCAGAGAAGACTGATAGGATTACAACAGAAGGATACGACTTTAACAGAGTTATTGTACCGTTTGGTGGATGAGCAAGAGGTGCATCAATCTCCCACCTGCCATTATCAGATGGCTGGAAAGCCTAACGAGTACACCAAGAAAGCTCCCATACACCCGATTGAAGTACTAGGAGAACCCTACAGCAAAGGACTAATGAAAAATGTTGGCATATAAATGAAAGGATCGAGAGGAAATAGATGTCAAGACTCTGAGGAAAAAATCGGTGAGCTAAGGAAATTTTCCCTAGAAATCATGAA
>NC_090741.1:3896182-3901182 GCF_036898095.1 Palaemon carinicauda | reverse complement strand
TATTGTTCACGTACATAGCATCCAAATACGACGAAGTTACTATGCATAATCACTGACAGAATGAATGAATAAACAAAAAGATATATGGACACAAGGAGTTCTATTGTTATATTCCATCTATGGGTATAGTCAAACCATTTTAAGAGCAAATTCGGAGCCCAATAGCGGCATTGCCAGTTCTCTTGGGTCATTTTCAAAGCACACCTGGCTTGACCGCTTTAATCTATGGGCGAGCCAAGAAAAGGAGAAAGGGGTCAGCTAATAAGTCATTCACCCGGATTTGAACGGTCTAAGAATATAATCTTTTAATTTGATACTCTCTCCAAATTGTTTCCTTCGCTCTTTTTGTTTGCAACCACGTGGTGACAAGTTGAAACTCTTAAATATAACAAAGAGCAAAATTGTTATAAAACGATTATCCTACTAACAGAAATAATCTTAATTTTGATATCAAATGAATTCAGTTCTCAATTCTGATCGATTATTAAAAGACATGATTCTTTACAAAGGATTTAATTAACTATTTTTAATATGATATATTT
Source organism: Palaemon carinicauda (assembly GCF_036898095.1). Lineage (NCBI taxonomy): Eukaryota > Metazoa > Arthropoda > Malacostraca > Decapoda > Palaemonidae > Palaemon > Palaemon carinicauda. The sequence continues at coordinate 3,900,640 of NC_090741.1, read as the reverse complement.
ACATAGGTGATTTTATTGTTTTAGAATTTATTTAATTAATTGACAAAATTCTTTTACTACAAAGGTTGTGTTAGCAAACGTGGTTATGGTGATTTCGTCAGATGAAGTTACTTTTATCACAAAAGATTCAACGAATTAGTTAATTCAGACCATTTTCATGTCTTCCTTTATAATGTTATCAGTATGCTTAATACCCTTGACCCAATTTTCCTTGTAAATCTGAAACAAAGTCGTTTTTTATATGTTGGTTGCATCCGTGACTCGTTTGCTTGCTTGGTCAATTCCAAATTTAACAATTTCATTATCATTTTCTCATTTAATAAAAAAACTGTTAGACATTGTATACCATTTTTCTTTCTTTTGGGCGAAAAACACGACGGTGAGAACTTACTATTTTTTTACAGAAGCCTGTTGTGCAAGACAGTGAATGAGGAAGCTAATCTTCATGCATTTAATAGGATTTGACCAAAGGTTTCAGTGAACTGACCCAGTGGCAACGTGTATGTCATATCTCCTAATCTGTCATTTTCTTTCCCTTGTCTTAGTGAAGCGAAAGCATCGGGATTAAGGAGAATCGGCACCGCCGCAAATGAGTTTTGGTGATTGACACCTTAAGCTACGCGTTGGCTGCCCTTGTTCAAAAGATGTATATATATGTATATATATATATATATATATATATATATATATATATATATATATATATATATGCATTTGTATATATGATTAAATAATCAACACCATTTATTCTGAGTGATTTTTGTGTCAATTTCTCCAGGCATATTGCCGCCCGAAGCTCATGCACCTAAAGCACATGAATGGAATCTATTGGAGATAACAAAAAAAAAAAGGGAGAAAAAATTAAGTTTTACCTCGCCGTTATCACTAAACCTTAAATGACAGTCTGTAACTTCAAATATTGTGTATTAGTGAATTATATGACACGTTAGGTCTGAAATACGAAAATATCAACACGAACACTGAAATAAAATAGAATTTTACCTCGCCTTTATCACAAAACCTTAAATTACACTAATACACAATATTTGGTCTTAAATACAAAATAAAACTACTTTTCCTACTGCTGCAAAACCAGCAATAAATGCATGATACATATTTGCGATGTCACGTGAATTATTCATCATTTTGATGAGGGGGTAACTTGAAAACAGAGAGGGTAACTTGAAACCGGCTTCAAACTAACCCCCCGGTAATCTGAAACCGGTTTCAAGTTACTGGGGGGTAGTTTGAAACTGGGGGTAACTTGAAACCTTTACACCGGTTTTGAGTTGTCCTGGTGTCCAGTTGTCCTAGTGTTGAGGCGGCAGTGTGGAGTTGGCGGTGTTGAGTCGGCGGAGTTGAGTTGTCCGGCACCCAGCAAAACCTGCTTACCAGAATGCATGAATGTCACGCGAAGTTGGGCTCAAGATAAACAGAAGAAAGACAGATATGAGGAGAATGGATTATGCATTGGAAGATGAAATATTTGAATGGGAGAGGATTAATAAGGTGGAATCATTTAAATATTTAGGACTATGATCTATAATATAGGATCTTTAGAATTTGAGTTAATTGAAAGATTAAAAAAAACAAATCCCACCATGAGTAAATTATGCAAAATTTGGAAATGATATTGCGTGAAATTTCCTTCAAAAATTAGTATATATATATATATATATATATATATATATATATATATATATATATATATATATATATATATATATATATATATATATATCTAATGACATTGGTGTTACGGTATAAACATAAGTCATGATATGACAATGAAACACTATCGAACAGATATTGTAGATTTGAGAGAAAAACATTCAAAAGAATATTGGGAGTTAAATGGTAGGACACGGTTAGAAATGAAATCATAAGAGAGATTACCCGAGTGTCAAATGTTGATGAGATCATGGTAAGGGGTAGATGGAGAAGGTCTGGGCATGTTTTACGCAATCCTCAAGAGAGATTAGTTCACCAAACTTTCAACTGGGCTCCATAGAGGACTAGGAGGGTTGGAAGACACAGACCTATATGGATGAGGACTATGAAACGCAAAGTAAGAGATGATGAACGGAGATGTATTGATTTAAAAGTTCAAGATAGAGAAGACTGGTGAAATCAAATCGAAGCCCTTTGCGTCTTTGGTTGTAGGAGGAGATGATGATTATTATATATATATATATATATATATATATATATATATATATATATATATATATATATATATATATATATATATATATATATATATACATATATATATATGTATATATATATATATATATATATATATATATATATATATATATATATATATATATATATATATATATATATATATATATATATATAAAAGAGTTTGATTTTAAAGGAGTAAATGGTGGGGTAGGGCGGAGGAAGCGTTCTGTTGCTGGGAAGGAAGCTATTTATTTGAAAGTAATATGGAACCGATGTCTCATATCAAATTACCATTTGCCGGTTCACAACAACTGCTTAATACCATGACAGACCTGGGACTTCACCAGTGTTCTAACACAGCCACACTTTAACTAGACTTCTCCAGTCATTATCCCATATGAATAGGATGAGGGCAGTATATCATCTGAAATGTAGTGGTTTTTATCGCGTTTTATGTACTTTTGTCATCAGAGTAGTAGGAAATCAACTTGCGTTATGCGTAAAGCAGCCAGCCCGCACGAGGATATTTCCGAACAGTGTTTAACCAGGGTGGCCGTTGCCATATTAACAGACGTCATGACTTTTTTTACTTCACTTTACTTTGAGGGCTGTTTTTCCGGTCTCATACAGCAGGGGAACCCTACTCTCTATAGGACCTCCACTGTCGTTTTATCTTGTTCGTTCACAGTATTTATCTTTTTAAGTCACATATTGTTCAATACTGTTAAATTGTCACTGTCAAAAGACTCTTGAAATAAGAAAGTCTTCAGTTTCCTCTTGAAAGCCTTAATATCTGGAGCCCAAAGTGGACATAAATCTATGTTCCAACAGTTTGAAGCCATCTGTAACTATTCTCGTGTCAACGCGATTTGTTGGCTGCGCAATATGTAGCAATTCTCTTAAGTATTTTGGACAACCGGTTCTGATAACTTGGTGTGTTATTGTACACATTTTAAATTCAATTCTCGCTTTAATCGGCAGCCAGTGTAAATCAATTAATAAAGGGGTGGTCCTTTCTCTAGGTGGGACACCTTTTATCAGTCTTGCTCCTCTGTTTATAATGTTTTGTAATTTCTTAGGTAGGACTTTTGGTAAATTGTAGTAGATAGAGTTGCAGTAGTCAATCCTGGTAATAACACAGTTTATTACAAGTTTCTTAACAGAATTTTCGTCCGGGTACTTTTTTATAAGCGCAATATTTCTTAGATGATAACCAGCACTTTTTATTACATTATTTATTTGGGCATTTAGAGACAGGTTACAGTCAAGAAATACACCTAAATCTCATTATTTATGTTAATTTGAATACCACCTAACTTTTTCACGCAGTTCCTCTTGCCCACCACCATGAATTCAGTTTTGTTCTCATTTAATTTAATTTGTTTAAATTTCATCCATTCTCTAACACTATCAAGGATTCGGTTTAGAGTTTCAGTAGTGTCATGTAAATAATTTATGGAGAAGTAAAATTGTGTGTCATCTGCAAATAGTTTATACTTCATGCCATGCCTTTGTAGCATTTTCGATAGACCAGTAGTATAGATGCAGAATAATATAGGGCCAAGTACATTCGCATGGGGTATCCCTCTGATTAAGGGTTCATATGATGAATAAGAGTTTCCAATTTGTACACAGTAATTTCTACTAACCAAGTAGTCTTTTAGGTATTCGAAACCTTGATCTTCAACGCCGATGGACCGTAGATCATTTAGTAGCAGTTCATGCCCAACTGTATCAAAAACAGCACTGAGATCGATCAATATTAAAATACCACATTTAATTTCATCCATCATTTCTAGCATATCATTTACAACAGAGCAGAGGGCTGTCTCCGTAGAGTGTAGGATTTCTGTAAACAGATTGGTTGTCAGGAAAAGCTTCTATTACTTCTAAGTGGCCGACTAGTTGTTCAAGAATTACATATTCATGCACTTTTGAGACAAAGAATAGATTTGAAATAGGTCTATATGAGCTTAATTCCTGGTAGTCCGGTGCATTTTTCAGAACTGGTGTGACTACAGCCATTTTCTCAGATTTAGGAAACTTACATTCATCAATGCTTGCATTTTCTATTCTCATTATTATTTCGACTAGACTATAAAAGTGTCTCTTTCCAATTACTTCAGATATTGGTATAGGATCGATTGCGCAGTTTGTTTTCTTTACTCCCTTGATAATTCTGGTGATGTCATCTTGTGTTATGTTTTTAAATCGTATTAATTTGGTTTGTGCGCCTGGTATATCATCAATCTGATGTTGAGCATTTAC
>NC_090741.1:3876182-3891182 GCF_036898095.1 Palaemon carinicauda | reverse complement strand
AGAAGAGACAATAATTGCGACAACAGATACTAAGGGCTACGTCAAGAACGATTCTCCCCCTCAAAGATAAACAGTATATTAACAGACATCAATTTACCCACAATTTATTAATGGAAATCCTGTAAAATAAAGAAATTTGAAATCTGTGGTACCTACAGAGAAGCATACACTGACAATATTATTCAATGATCATGATATGTAACGAAATGAAACTATAAAAATTTTGGGTATAATACATACTGTATATGCAAAACTTTGCTTTTGGATCGTTTGTAGGAATAGCAATAGCAATCAAGAATAATACTGAACATGAATTGGTAAACAAAGGATCACAACATTGCTCGCTACACGTTACAAGCCGCCAAGAAGACATTATTTTAAACTTCAGTTGTAATGAGAGTTAGATATTACCTTTTTAAAACTTAACTTTCTAAACTATTTCTTGAATGCTTACGTAGGAGCTGTCCTCATCCTTCTTCCCCCCATCTCCTTTATCAGATAAAGAAACATATGAATAAAAAAGAAAATGGTTCTTGGGAACTTTTAAAATGATCTAATTTATCATCTGTATAATTTTATGTTTGTTTCCAGATACATTTGCGGAAATCTTTCAGCCTATTCCCTTAAACTAGACGAAGCGCAATTTTACATTGTTCTTTGTAGTCTGCATCAGCTTGTTGCAATAAAGTTTTAAAGAATGGCTAACACATCCCGTTAGAATGTGGTTTTATGAGGGCAGTCAAAATTTTCATAAATATAAGTAAACATATTACGTTGATGCAGTTCTAAATGATTCTTTTGCTTTACACAAAGTTGATTTGTCTACAACCTTGAAAATTATAATGCGTTATTTGAATAATTCTTTTATTATATTACAGTGATCTAAGTCAATACATCAAAACCATAAATATTTGATAGATACGTAATTTTCACTTACTTTTTTTTCAATAAGGAAAACAAAATCCCAAAATGTAACTTTGGATTGGCATGGAAGCGAATAGAAAATGATAAGCTGGCCATATATTTTATGGTGCACACATTGTTTATAAATGTCTACACTTGAAAGTACAAAAAACTTAAACACGTGTACCCTAGCATTCAAAAGTTTATATTTCACCAACTTATTACCCCATGTATCGTTCTCAATCATTTTGAAGAATCAAGAATCCAAGTCCTCGTTTTCCTTAGAAGGATAATATGAGTGATCTCGCACTGAAGGAATCTACTTTAATTTGCTATGGACCCTCCATTTATTCGAATATCTTTCAGATCCTTACACAAGTTTGTGAATGATGCGGATATTTAAAAGCAAAAAAAGGAAGCGACATCTATTTTTCAATTGCATTATAGTTAAATATTCCACTAGAAACACAAACTAGCCGTCATTGGTGATTCAAATTTATTTACATTCTTCTCTCTCTCTCTCTCTCTCTCTCTCTCTCTCTCTCTCTCTCTCTCTCTCTCTCTCTCTCTCTCTCTCTCTCTCTCTCTCTCTTTCAGGATAAAGTAAATCACGGAGGAAATGTGGCCAAATACTTTTGAGGTGTCCCATTTATCTTTATCGAATTTGTAAAATTAAACCATTTGAAATGTGGTACACCTATTACAAAAGCTTTCCTTTCGATGGGCTAAGGCTCAAATTTCTCAACAATAACGTTTGTAAATATTTTTATTTTAAAAATTAATGCTCTCCTTTACTGATCAAAACAATTACCTTATCGTAGCCATTATTGTCACGTGAATTTTATAAAAAAAAATCCTATTATGGCTAAATTTGCTTGTGTGAAGTACACGTTTAATTGTTCGTTAAGTATTGTTTTTGTTTAATTAAAATTTAAAGTTTTTGCAATAAATATATATTTTTTTAAGAAAATAGTTTCCATTGTGCAATATTTACCATTGTCTTATGAATGCACCTTTTATGAAGGGAACGGTCTACATTAGCCGAATGAATATAGCCATAATAAAACTTTTATTATAAAATTCCCGAGGCAATCATCAACATACTTCATTACTGCACAGCTAATCATCATCATTAATCAAAGTTCCAGAGATTACACTGATTTTGCAGGAACTCGGAAATACAATCTAGCACTGTGATGCAGTGACCAGATTAAGAAAGACACCGCTGAAACTTTAGCATTTTTTTTTTCTAAATTATCCTTTATATGTTTAAACAATTAGTATTAAATATAATAAAGACCAATAATGAAAACAGCAAATGGGTTATTCTAAATATGAAATAAATAACGTACCTAAGTTATAAATACAATAAGTCTATATCAATGTGCACTCCCTAGTAGCATAAATTGTATGAACATATTTTTAAATATTCTATCTAAATTTTGAACGACGTACCGAAATTTAGAACGTATGATATGAAAAAAAATAATTTTTTAGCATATCATTTCCTGCAATTGTTATTCTTGGGCCATGTTAATTGAAGGAGGAAAAGTACTCGTCAACATAGAAATTAGATCGTTGATACAGTAACTGAAGACCTGTGAAGATGAATGGAAAAAACACTGTCCACACGATCAAGCATGTTCGACGGGCAAACAGTGATACCAGACCTTTATAGATAGTGAGGATGAGGGTAGATGACATCAGAAGCTGGAATCAATGACATTGATCAGGCCGCACTGTTTGATGCCAGATCCCTGCCTGTGGTTTTCCCCCTTCTGACGTCATCAACCCTCAATCTCACTACCAATTGTGGCCTGGTATCACTGTTTCCCTGTTGAGTATGCTAGATCTTGTGGACAGGTCTTAAAGAGTGAGTGAGGAAGAAAACTTCATAATACAAATATTACATCCCAGCATTATATAAAAGAAGATAATGAACAAGAGACTAAAAGAATGCTAAAGAAAACAAATACATGGACAATTTATGAGACAAACTGAAGAGTTGACCAGTAACAAAACATGGCAGTGGCTACGAAGAAGACAGTCAGGAGGAAAAAGTTCAATTTATAGCAAAACACCCTCCAAAAAAAAAAATAATGATATATATTTATTCCTTTTTGTGATCCCTAGGGACTATAGATACTATTTCTGGATGGAAACATTAAAATCAAGATATGCGTCTTTTTTAATAGCCTTTTCCAAGATTGCCGCCATCGATATCACACACAACAAGTGCATTGCTTATCTCATAAACTAGTGGACCGATTTTGAAGATCTTGTCGGGAATCTCATGGTTTTTAGGATTCTTAAGAGACTTACATGATGTTTCAATCAGTATGAGGCCAATATCATGCCACAAGGTAAAAGTAAATGCTATTTATGGCTGAAAGCCCTAATTATAAATCATTGAACATTTATTGGCGAATTTTGAGGAATTTTGTGCCATTTATTGTGTTTAAAAATACCGAATCTAGACGTGGTACAAGTCACAATATTTCTTTTGTGTACATGCACAATACATTAAATCCATACTCAATAATGTTAGCATGCTCATCATGAATAGCATCATAGTTATGAGCATTCCCGTCTACATCATCACCCCATATTTCATCAATAGCATTCACCTCCACATCAAATTTCCTAGTCAATGGACTCATAGATGATGACCCAATTCACATACACACAAGACAGTACAACTTATTCTACTACTCTTACAGTTTTCACCTTTACAACAGGATGCCTCTCACTACCAACAAGCCCTTTCTAGGACTTCATCTGAAGCTACCTTGGTACCAGATATGATTGCCCTGGATTTCAGGTAAATTTCTTTTCACTACTCATACTCCGTTGTTTTAAGCGTTGGTGGTACATCTGACAATGCTTCACACTAGTGAACCATCTAGAAATGTGCTCGCCTGATGTTTGATAAGCCTGATTCTGATGTAGGTGGGATTGGGCACAGTTTATTCGTGGTCCCAGAGCCAATGTTCATCTTCCACATTTTAGCATGAGAATCTGTAATGTTTTTGCGAGTTGAATAGAAAGATTTGCCAAAACAGGCACGCAGAAATGCCTTTGCAGATGGACTATAAACATCCAACTCTGCGGAGGTGTCACCTACAACAGAGAGAGGCTTTGGAGGAATGATTTCAATAGCATTTAATGTTAGTTTTTTCTCAATGCCATAGTTAGTAGCAACAGTGCCTGACCAAGTCTAGGTGTGAAGGGGCAGAATGAACTTTGGTGGTATTTAGCTGTTGATTCATCATCAGCTACTGCTCGTCCCACTTGCAGTGAAGCCATGTAGATAGCACTTCTCCTTTTTTATGAAAGGTAAGAATATAAAAGAGTAAAAACATAACCATCATCAGAAATTACCTATATGTTTTCTAACTAAGGCCTTATGATAATGCACAATGAGCAATTAAAAAATAAGTTATCTCATGATTGAACATCAAGTCTACATGTTCAGTCCGGATTTCATTCTAAATTTCAATTGGCACATCATTCATACCTAGTTGCCTCAGGTTTTACTCTCATGCCTGCTGCCCTTTACTGGTGTGTTCATCCACTCCACCCTGGTTATGCATCCAGGGATAACATGTTCTTCATAAAGGCAAAGTCAAGCTCAGATGCATGCATAACAGAAAAGATTTGATAGCAAAGAAAGACTAGGAATAGTATCTGTTTTCCTCCCAAGTGAGATGGCATTGGAGGCTGTTTGAATATACTTTACGTCACTTTACAAACTTTAAATTTCACAGGTTTACATCAATGATGCTCCATTTTGTAACATAACATTGTCTTGCATTAATTGGCAGACCGTTCTGAACTCATTGACATCACAGTCTGAACAAGGAATATTATGCCTGAATGGTACATTTGAAAAAGATATGTTGAGATATCTCACATCAATGTTATTAGAGTAGCATTGCATGATATTTGCCATCTGCATAAAATTTCACTTTTATCCATACCCTTGAGATACCGTTGCAGCTGCTGAGTACTTAGTTTAAAGAACCATACCATGGGAACATTAGATATTGCCTTCATGAAGAATTCATATAAGACTGTTATTTCTCTTCAAGGATACACCAAGCACAGTTTCAAGGTCTGTTGGTTTGCTTGGAATTGTTTCTAACTTTATCAAGTCCATTTAAGAGAGTTATGTTAACACGATCACATACAATATCATGGCCAATGTTCATAATGTATATTTTTTTTTTTTGTAAGATTACAATTCTTTCTGGACTTTTATGTCTACTTTTGCAGATGTTGCATCAAGGTCATCATCCTCCTCCTGCTTCATCAAGTAGTGAACTTTTGTGTTTTGGAAGTGGAGGACATAATATTTGTAATATTTGGTGATGAAAGAATAATTACCTCATCCTTGAAATACTCCTTAATATCTTCAACGAGATGTTTTCTTTTTCTTGATTTTGGCGTGTGCTATGTGTTCATACTCTCTCTGCTATAGCTCAACTGAATTCCAAATTTTATTACTATCAGTGGATATGATATTAGCTGATGTTAACAAAGCTTTGGCCTTTAATCATAGTTAGTTCTGCATATGCTGCCAGGAAGTCATCTTTAACGATGATACCTAACAACCTCTCCTAACCTGATTCTTTGCTCGGGAAACTGATAAAATAATCTTTGGTGTACTCATCATCCTGCTGATCAACATCACTAAAGATAGAATTGGAAGGGTCACGACGAGCATAGGGTATTTTCCTATAATATTCAGAATGTAGCAAACATGGTGTAATATAAATACAAAACAAACAATGAGTTTCAAAGTTAAAATGTTCACCAGTTTTAACAACATAGTCATCTGACTTTTGATGTTATGAGCTTCTAAGCTCTAATATATTCCCATTTCACAAGAAATTTCTTGAATCTTTCGATTGGCGTTTTAGATGTATACAACGAAACACACTTTCTATGTATGTTAACCCAAGTCCTCACTGTAATGAATTTATAACAACTGTTCATGTAAACTATCTTCTTTTCATCTACTTGATGAAAGAATGTTTTGAAATTGATTATCACTTACGCCTGGTTGAAAATCTTCGCGGGCTGATTTGAAATGGATGACTTTTCTAGTGAAATAATTTATTCTGACCACTTACAAAGACAACGTAATTGTGTGCATAATTTATGCATGGCTCTTTACTACATAAAACACATAAATGTGGTTGTACAATTTACAGGTTTTTGATTTTTAGTCAGGTACATTTGTTGTGACTTTTCATATTTCTTTAGCCGTGGTCATTCTATTACTGTGACTGATACAGGAAGTAGGAATTTTCTTTACTTCGAAATGTTCATGGAGGGAATATGAATACTCTTTGGTACTCTTCATACCTCTGAGTCCATATGAAGGTAATGTTTGAACAATGAAAGGTAGGAAACAAACTTATTTTTTGCTACATAGCCTATACTGTACATATGGTATTCTGGGTTGTGACATTGAACCAACTCCTCACACCGCACCTACACCATACTGTGCGATATCAACCTTGAAACGTTTCAAATACTTCTTAAGTAATTCTAGCACCATAAAAAACTATGAGATTGACTCCATAACCTTCAAAATCGGTCCACTAGTTCATGATATAGGCCACGTACCTGTTGTGCGAGATATCGGTGGCAGCCATCTTCGAGATATGCTCAATAATATAAACTCACAGCCTGATTTTCATGTCATTATCCAGAAATGGTATCTACAGTCACTAAGGATCCCAGAAATGTATAAAACTCTACTATTATTTTTGAAGGGGTTCAACTGGTTGTCTTCCTGCCTAGGAGAATGTTGGAATGATGATGGCAGCATAAGATCAGGTCAAAAGAACAAGCTGTATTCAAATAACTCTTCAAAGAGCATGATATATATAGCAAAAGGAGAAACCATGAACCACATTGCCAATGAATATTCAGTACTTCCTCCAAACCATTATAAGAAAAGATATGCAACAGTTGCTAAAGATCTTCATTGGATTCTCTGTAGAAAATATCAACTGTAATGCAGCAACAAAGGATACAAACAAAAGAGATAAAATATGATTAGGCTAAGTTACTTTGGGACTGCTGTATAAGGACTGACCAGGTGATAGAAAACCATCGAGCAAATGTCACTCTGGTCGAGAAGACAACGAAGAAAGTATTACTCATAGATGTCACAGTACCGTGGGACCCAAGAGAGGAAGATAACGGAGAGAGAAAATAGAAAATGAACAATACTTGAGAATTTAATTGAGGAGGCTATGGGGTATGTGAGTAGGAATTGTGTCGAGGATCAGAGGAGAATTTAAAACCATACCTAGCATATTGAATAGGATTCTTGATAAAGTAGGACTTGATATAGCCACAGGATTAGCGCAAAAGAGCATGCTACAAGAAATAGCTCATACAGTGAGAAGATAGATTTATATGAAAGCTGGATAAAAACTTGGAATCCAGCACTATAAATCACCAGTCTATGGAGACTGTGATTATCAAAACATAAAAGAAAAAACTAATCATAATTAAAGAATTTACCATTTATGCAAGCAGCATAGGCATTAAGTTTAGGTCATTTCACTAGTAATTAATTGAAGATTACGAGAAATTTGACAAATGCCAGCTCATAAGAAAAAGTTTTCAGTTGAGAGCACTAGTAATTAATTGAGGAATATGAGAAATTTGACAAATGCCAGCTCATAAGAAAAAGTTTTCAGTTGAGAGACTAGTATTCAAAGAAATTTGTTTCAAAGGTTGCGTACATATTGCAAATTAACACAATCTATAAATTCACCCTGGCTTTCATGTTTACTAATATATCCAGAATATTTGTAATATAGAGGAGGGCTTAGTTAAACTTTCAGTCCGAATGTGTTATTAAAATTTTCCTGACTTATTGCGAAGTATAAAATTTAGGTACTTAGATATATGATAGAAAAAAAAAATGATTCTATGTTCATAAAATACTTCATTGTAAAGATATAGTAGAAAAAAATAATTGGATATACTCATTGTATCGAGAATTCCATATGAACCCATTGCCTATTTTTAACGGGATGGGATTCTAAGTAAATATAAAGGCAAATAACTTAGTTATTTTTGGATTTCTATTGAAAATACAAGAAAATATCGAAGATTGAATTGTATTATCAAAATTAAAACCCTTAAACATACCTCCTTCTTATCGTTAATATATTTTTGTTTTTATCAAGAGAGAGAGAGAGAGAGAGAGAGAGAGAGAGAGAGAGAGAGAGAGAGAGAGAGAGAGAGAGAGAGAGAGAGAGAGATATTGCTGATTATTGAACATCAGGTCCTATTAAAGTTTGTATTGTCTCCTATTGCCAAATACTTTTTGGATACCAGAGGCACCTTCATTAGCATGCCCGATCAACCATTCATGATCAGACACTAGATACTAGTTTTCTGCCTTCAAGGCTGAATTAAGGGTTACTGCCATTATACCTAGAATTCATTATCGTTAGAGTATGTGCCAGATCACCCGTCAAGGTATAGACTGGAAGTATTTGAAGAGCAATGAGATTTTCTCCGTCTATATCCTACTCACAGTTTTCCAATACATTGAGTCTGTGTGTTTTTTTTTTCACATTAGTATATTATTAGGGCTGCCATAATTCTTAAGTCAAAGAAATTCAACTTATATCGGTATCCTGTAATTTGTTTGCGTCACCAGTATGTACAATACCAGGATTGTGGGAGAAGCCCTTAAATTTGGTAATTGTCATCATTAAGGCCTTTTGTCATTACCAGTGCTGCAGATTGGTGAGTTTTTTTTTCCATTTTAATAATCTATTACAGAGAAACATCATAAATTTCAGTTTTAAACGAAAACAAGATTCTGGTTATAGCTTAAATATAGGTCATATAATTGTATACAGTAATCTTGATGCATTTCGTAAACAGATCTCCAAGTTTCATAGATATTAATTTCTTAAGGCATTTCTTTCTTTAGTGACACCTGGTTTCTTGCTAAAGAGCATGTTGGATCTACACTTTAATTCCTATATATGTAAAATTGTAGATACATTATGCGAACGTACTTTGCTGTAACGTGTGTATGTTTTTATACATATGCATTAGTAAATAAAATGTAAACAGATATATATATATATATATATATATATATATATATATATATATATATATATATATATATATATATATATATGTATAGTTTTGTTCATAACAATAAGGTTATATTTTCATGAATGTGTATATGCATGTAGAAATCTGTGTGTATATATGTATTTGCGTATTCATGCATTTATGTATATTTATGCACTGTTCATGGTTCTGTACAATCATGGTTGAATTTAGAAAATTACTTAAGGTAAACACACTTTGATATAAAGAAATTCTAGATATCTATCGGAAGGCCAACAATAATAATCATCTGACATGTGAAATGACACGTCAAGCACCACATCTAGAATGTTTTCCGTACTTCGTACCTGGTTAAAATGCCGTACCATAATTTTGTGCCGTACTCTCAATTATTTTTTCAGTAACCTGCAGTACTGAAAAAATAACTTACCGTAATTTCTTACTTTTATCGTACCATAAGCTAGCTCAGTCTAAATGATTAAAATCCTCTCTTCCTGAGATTTTTAAAAGTTAGCAAGGGAAAATTAACGAGGGGACGTTATATTTGCATGTGTCTATATTCAGTTTTGATCAATAGAATAATGATAAATCATAAAAAAAAATAATGACAATAACGATGATGGTATTAACAATAAAATCAGAGAGATCAATATTTATGATAGAATTAGTAATACCTACTAGTAATGTCTAACTATAACAGAGCTATTACCATTGCTACCACTACCTAATACTTCTTCCATTACTACTACTATTATTTTACCACTACTATTATTGCTAATACCACTGTCATTAAAATTAGTAACAATAATGAATACAAACTTTGTTAGATTAGTAGTTATCATAAATACTATTTCTCTGTTTTCGAAATTAGCCAAGAGTAGGCCTATTCACAGCAGGATTTATGAAGCATATTTTTCTAAAAACCTGATGAAGGGCAATCAAACCCTGATGTTCTGTGCTTATGCCAGATGGAATTGCAAAATCAAACCTCTTCAGTTGGATCACTAGGAGAATCCATGAACTTTTAAAAAGTATATGTAATAATATACATGAAATCTTACTAAAATATTTCCAAATATTATGATCCTTTACATAGTACTTTTTCAAACCTGGACTCTTCTCTTAAAGTAAAAAAAGAAAAGGTATAGAAGAGTCTAACCATCAATGGAACTTGAGCCATTATCTGACGTTTCCAAGTAATTAATAACAAAAAATTCTTCTCAACATTAATATTGACAGTATGTATCCGGAAAATACCTTCATTAGCGTCTTTCTTCAATTCAAACATACTGGTTCAAACTGATTATGTATTACCTCTTAGAAACAGAAAGGCATCTATTATATCATCATCCATACCTAGTTTCAATTCTTTTACAATGTGCTTCAACCCAAAGAATGTGCATTACTGTATACACTCACTTAGGTGAAACAAAGGTTAATAAATGACGTTGATACCATGCTTATATTACAGTATTTTGAGTCACTGTCCATGTTTATGTACGTGGATATAAAAAGAGAAAGATAATTTCTCTTAATGTATTATCTCTGTTTGATAAACTATTGAACACGTGTTCAGGACAAGAAATAAAAATATTAAGTTATAGGGATAGAAATGATAACAATAAGGTGACTGTGGCACAAAGACGTTGCTTTTTTACCTCGATGCTCTGAGTTGTTCAATCTTCATTAGCCAAGCGTTGTATGGTTGGCGTTCATTTTTTAATAATCTGTCACATTGCTAAGTTAAATCTTTTTCCCACAGGGCAGGAATCGGAGAAGACACAGTGGCGGAAGTAGTAAAAAGGGCTGTTAGAAGTAGGACAGCCACTCCTTTTTAACCTAAGTGGATATCCATGGTACACATCCACCCCAATGCCCAACTTAGGGAGAAGCAAACCAAGAAGCTGACAGTTTACCATTACAGTCCTGCCGGAATAGGCCGACCCTGGCCTTATCAATATTACTTAACTTTGCAATGCACTTTTAACTTAGTAATACAGCTGTAATTTAAAACCCAGCTGTGTCCCTCTACGTTGCCATACCCTAGTGACCCCATAAATTTTGTAATTTTTAGGCATTCACAATGAGCACTTGGAAGAATTAATTATTTCTGTTCTACTTGATAAATTGTGACTTAAAATTTTTCCAGTAACTTTCAACGCAAACATAGATATTTATATAATGTGCTCAATAATCTTGTGAATACTTTCTGGTTTAAATATACGAACTGATTGAAAAAAAAAACAGATTAATCTCTGTCATTATACCCACTTCCCACATTCTTATGGGAAATATATATATATGTATATATATATATATATATATATATATATATATATATATATATATATATATATATATATATATATATATATATATATATATATATATATATATATATATATATATATATATATATATATATATATATATATATATATATATATATATATATATATATATATATATATATATATATATATATATATATATATATATATATATATATATATATATATATATATATATATATATATATATATATATATACTACAAAATGAGCGTTCCGGAAGAACAACAAATTGTGATGAATACAAATCAAGGGGACAACCTCGGGCGTACACATCCTTATCTGGGAACTGAAGGAGAAATTACTTTTTCTGGAGGAACCGATGGCATGGGAGGACCAAAACAGGCAAGAGTCAAAAATAGTAGTTCTATAAGTGAAGACAATGGATTCAAATGCCGACCAAGAAGAAACGGTTAGCCAAGTGAGTACGATACTGTTCCCCCATTGACAAAACATGTGCCAGTTTTTGAAGATATAGTACCTGAAGAAGGACATCGTTTTCTTTCCATCGATACCTTTTTAAGCACCATAGAGGCAATGGCATTAGAAATATGCTGGACTGATAAATAGAAAATTGTCCTGGCGAAGCCAAAACTTTGAAGAGACGCACATAGGAAAGTGAAGAAAGATCCAGAATTCATCAACCCAACGTCGCGGGGAACGTTGAGATGCCACCTTCAACAAAGGTTAGGCCTAAGTACAGCCAGTTTACACGACCATTTGTGTAATTATATCCATACAAGAAAACAAGGTAAGTCACACTTTAAATTTTTTACAAAAATTGCTGCAGAGCAGGAATAGTTTCTGGATGGCCATGAGGCCTTGGAGGACATTAAAGATCCTTGGTTGAGGAAAGCGACGAAATCACAGCCCTGTATACAAGTGGAGCACACTGTACCAACCGAAACCCATAGAGTGAGCCATGGAGAATGTGTGCATATTTATGTCGGGTGAACACATAGAACTGGATGAAGGAAACCCCTTTACCAATGAACATTAGCAGCAGCAGCAGGCACATTCAATGTTGACGTCATCCAGTCAATTGTCCGGGAGCAGTCCGATTGTCAAGAAGAAATACTTGGGACAAGGGACGAAAAGTACGTCGCAAATGCAGAAGAGGCCTCAGCGTTTCAACTGCGGAAAGAGGGATATTACACCCGCCCATGTAAATCGGCTCAAACACCTGACGAGGGAGGAAAAAATCGCCGTTGGCAATAGAAGAACTACCACCCACATAGGGAGCATCACCCTAATAACTCATAACCCTGGCAGGTTTTCTGCAGGCCTTCCCATGGTGGAGGCCTCCATCATTGCATCCGTCGCCGCCTGCTGCATGGCAGACGTCGCCCGCCCACGGACAGCCCTTGAGGATGACAGCAGCATCAAGGACGACCCCATAGGAAGAAGACTGAAGAGAGCACCCCAGGAACCTGTCATCGAAGTTAAATTTCCATCAGGTTTTAAAAACTATTATATTTGGAACCAGGGCATTTGTTTCTCTTATGATTGAATCAGATTCAGAATGAGGTTCCTTCAAAGTGGCAAGGGTTTGGAGGGAAAGAAGTTTTTATTAACAGTTTTTGCTCTCATTCATTCGAGATAGGAGATGAGAAACTTATTCATGGCTTTCAACGTTGTCACTGAGTTAGTGATTACGGGCATTATTGTTATTTTTGCATCGGATGCGATCTAGTTACTAGGATTAAATGTACTTTCCGGTCCCGAGGGTATATCTGGAACTTGGAGGGATTGCATCCCACCCAATGGAGAGAATTAGCATCAGTAGTTCCCGTAGTAGAACCTGTTGATAATGTTTTTGTTAAGTGTGGACTTCGACTTTCCCAAGAAGTGTGTATTGACCCTTATTCTGCTCTGTTAATTGATGTAAATGTTTGTAACAAAGATTTTAAAAATGGGATTGACATTCTTACATACCATGTAGATTTTGAGGACAAGTTGATTCATAATTCATTAGTTCATATCGATGATGGAAAAATTAAAGTGGTGTTTCATAATTTTGCCTCTGTACCAGTGTTACTTGGGGAAAATACACTAATAGCATGTGTTGAGAAGAATATAAATTTAGTATTTAACGCCACTATTCAGCAAAGTACCTCATCAGAACGTGCATGCGCTTTAAAGAATCTGGAACTTAGTTTAACACCTAATAGATAAAATTTGTATGTTGACCTATTTGTAATGAGTGAGGAACCGCTTGGATATTGTGACTATGCCTCTTCACATACATACTGAATACAGTCCGCCAATTGTAACTTATCCTTATTGAGTGCCTTTTGCATACAAGGCTGAAGTAAATAGACAGTTAGCAGAGATGAAAGAGATGATTTGCTCCCTTTGCCATCCATTAAAGAAGTCCGAAATAATACGCTGTTTTCGACTATAGATCTTAAATCAGGGTATCACTTAGTGACACTCGATCCAAGGAATAGAGTAAAACTGCATTTGTCACTCGTGATTCATTGTATTAATTTGATAATTTGACCTTTGGATTAAAGAACGCGGCCGCATATTTTTTCTGTTTAATGATGAACGTATTGTCTGGATTGATAGGAAATGCTGTGTTGATTTATCTAGATGATGTAATCATCTTAGGGAACACTGTAGAAAAACATATGGCCTATTTTGTTAAAGTACTGGAAGGCTCGAGACGTCATAATTTGAAGGTCACCTTAGCCAAGTTTCGGCTGTTTCAGCCAGAGGTTCAATTTCTAGGTCATATACTCAGTTACAAGGGTGTAAGCCCCATGGTAGACAAAGTAGAGCCAATTAGGAATTGTCCTCATCCTCAAACACCCCCCAAAAAAGTTAGTTTATACTTAGGGTTAGCATCTTATTACAGGCGATTTATCAAAGATTTTAGAAAAATTTCATGACCCTTGGATAAACTTAGAAACACAGATAATTTTGAATGGATACAAGAACATTATGATGCTTTTAAAAATTTGACCCAAGCTTTGTCTGAGGATAATTTTTATAGTCTTTCCTAAATTTGATCAGGAATTCTGAGTAATATGTGACGCAAGCGATGTTGCCATTGGAGGGGTAAGAGAAAAACATGACGAGGAGGGGATTGCTCGCCCTTTAGCGTTCACCTCACGGCCGTTAAAGGGACCTGAAACACGTTACTCAGTACTTTAATAAAGATGTTCTTGCCATTAGAAAAAAAATTGCTATTTCTTTTTGGGATATAAAATTCTTATAAAGTCTGATCATCAAACTTTGTCATACATTTCTAAGAAGTCAGATTTATCGAGTCTTCAGGCAAGGTGGTTAGAAGCATTATTAGAAATTGATATTGTAGGATATGAATACATTCCTGGTCGTACAAATGTAGTTGTAGATGCCTTATCTCGTTCTGTTGCCGCTATAACAGGTAGATGAATACGCACCAATCTGAACGCGAACCAGATCGAACAAGACGTGGTGACGCATCACACCCAAAAGGATGCCAGCTGATCAGACAGAGAGAGTGAATGAATGCACTGGGCCCAATTTGAGTCATATGAATCAATTAGATGAACAGAGGGAAAATTTTCCTGTACTTGAAGCGTACGACGTTCGGGAGAATGATTGTGACTGGGAAGTAGCATAGCTAATTA
>NC_090741.1:3843682-3871182 GCF_036898095.1 Palaemon carinicauda | reverse complement strand
TAATGATAATAATAATAATAATGAGATATAGTTATCCTAATAATGTTACTGTTCTTGAAATATTATTATCAATTATTTATCACTTCTCATATATTTTATTTATTCCCTTATATCCTTTCCCCATTGGGCTTTTGAGCGAGAGAGAGAGAGAGAGAGAGAGAGAGAGAGAGAGAGAGAGAGAGAGAGAGAGAGAGAGAGAGAGAGAGAGAGAGAGAGAGAGAGAGATCACATTCTTAGACATCCAAGATTTTGAAAATGGATCCTAGATCCCACCGAGAGCATAATTGATTCCTATATCTAACTAAATGGTTTCTTTGCTTTGCCTGAGTTCCTTAGAATAATGAAGATGCGGTGTTCGTTAAACAAATACAATTTGATGTAGGAAGAGCTTAACTAAGGAAGCTCTTCCGGATTCAGATTTGATTTTTGCTTATAAATAACAATAAATCATGGCAAACTTTAGTTCACTCAGTACTATGACAACAGTATAATTTGAATAATTTATTTGTATTTACTGTGATGTCATTACTACTGATGTCAATAGAAAGCTCTGCGTAGTATTTTGACATATTTTATTGTCCTAGGGTTTTAGGGCTCAAAGGCACTTGATATCACCCACAGACCTGTTTTAAGTAATTTACAATAAACATATGTGCTGCACCTAGAACTGTATAAAAAAATATTAGTGTGATTATATATGATGTAATATAAGAAATACGTTCATAGATATCCAACTGGTAAGTTATCAGCGTAAGAAAAATTTTATTATCCAGGTAAAATTTATTTTGGTAATATAGAAATCTTTGAATAATAGAATTTATTATTCATAATGCTAGTCTTAATTTTCTGATCGAGTGCTCTCTTACTGTAAAGGTTTTTATTGTTGTAATTTTGATTAAATTATAATATAGACGTTGGGTGTGAATTATCAAAGCTTTATAACTAGTAACATGAATCATGATAAAAAGACCTACAAAACTAAGCAAATGACCTCATATTTGTTTAGCTATATATGTAGCAGAATAATGCTAACATGAAAAGAAAAAAGAAAAAGAAAAAAAAAAAAAAAAGAAAAAAAAAATAGACATTTTCTCAAAATAAAATAGGCAGTTTTATTATTACAATATCATCTAATTTTCTACTGATATTTAGATGACATACATAATACTATTATGCGATGATGATTTATCTTACATTATTAAAGATTTTATTGCTCGGAATTAAACAGAAAACCTTTGAAAGTAAATATGAACTCACTCTATAAAATTATTTGGTTATATATTCCACCATGAAATAGTAAAGGGTATCGAGTGTCTAAGACGCTCAATTTGTTACAAAATTTATGAAGCTTTCGCTAATCCAATTGTTGCGAATGAGCTTGTTTTCCTTTCTTGAAATGCATTATTCCACTCAAATTTTTGGTTTCTCTCTCTTCCTTTTCACTGTGCTTGCATATAAAATTGAAAATTTTTGAAAATTTTTTACCGTTCTGAAAAATTTACATGAGCAGACAATTAATGATATTCATTCTCTTTATTCATTAACTTTAAATTCATTGATTGGAGAGATGGATGATTAATAAAGTATTTATATTCAAATCAAATAGTAAAATTAAATATTGCAGGTGAAGATTCGGAACCTGGGATGTTCCCTATCACCAATTATGTTCAACATCAGTGCAAAAGCAATGATGGAAAAATCACCGGAAGATCTGGAAGATGACATCAACATGGGAGAATTTTTGTTAATCTTCTTATTAAAAACTTAAATTACATATTTTTACAGTCACAATATTTACAGTATGAATACACTTAATAGCATTTTTCTATAAACATAACCCATCTAATTTAACAATTTACAAAATTACACATCTTGATTTTGATTTTTAGTTACTCAAAAACAATAATTTATTTACTTTTTTGGAAACATTCTATTCATTCTTTCTTTATAGATAGTTTTTTTTTTTTTTATAAAACCACCGACTTTACTCACATTTACTTTTAAGAAAGGCATCTGTTTCCTCTTTGGTATATCGTTTCTTCTTCCTTTTGCGTCCTATATCTGTAACTGAACATTACTGCATTTAAAAAAATTGTCCCTGTTTATGTCACAAGTATGAAATAATACATTTTGGACATACACCAATATTGTTTGTATGTGCCCGCAAAAATAAAATATATGCAAACTGTATTCAACATCCTCGTAATTATCACATTTATCACTGTTTCTGATATTCAACATTTTCAGACGATTATTGGTCACCAAAGTTCCATGAGCATATTTAAAGGCAAACTCTCTCTCTCTCTCTCTCTCTCTCTCTCTCTCTCTCTCTCTCTCTCTCTCTCTCTCTCTCTCTCTCCATGATACCAATGATGGTTTGTTTATGCTGTCACATACCATTTTCCAGTCCAAAAGTGGGTAACTCCCTTCAATTTTTGGGACACTCTCTGGCATTATAAGATTATAACAATCTTAAGAACTTTAGTTAGGAAATTTTGCATGGTGATAAAATTTTCTGATTACATTAATTGCAACAGAATAAAATGATGTTGACACAAATGAAACCTCATATATTTCCTTCAAGTACAGCAAAAAACTAATTCCCATATTACTATAGAAATTACATAAATCAATATCCTTTTTAATATCAGTTAGAGCTGTCGAACTAGAAATTTCTACCTACAGGATGGTAGGTTCCCTGCCATATATATCGGAATACATGCATATTTATTTGAGCAATGTACTTTTTCATAGGAGGCAAAGTGTGTGATATACCAAACTTTGGACAAAACTAGTGAATTAACAATAACAGCTCTTTGGGATATAGATAATTGTTTTTGACTTAGCATATCTATTGATATTTTAATATTTTGCGTAGGGCGTGACCAATTTTCTTCACATGTAACCTCAAAATCGGTATAATAATTTGTACGAGGAATTTTGATACTTTCAATAGCTTTCAACCAACTGATAGGCCCAATTTTATAGTTTTCCCATCCCCCAAACCCAATTATATCAGTTTTGTCCTTGTTTAGCTGTGCACCTGTCGCAAGTTCAAACCATTGTACATCTTTATAACGTTCTCTAACTGAATCATCAGTTGACAAGATCACGGATGAGTCATGTGCATAACCTTGCAGGCATATATTTACACTGTTTGGAAGGCTAGGCCCTCTTATCATGTTATTACGCTTCATTGATCTATAAAAAGGTTCTTGAAACACACAATATAACAGCATTGACATAGGGCAGCCTTGTCTTACTGACCTTTTAATACAAAAAGGTAAACTCATAAACCCATTTATCTAGATACTACTTACACAATCTATTTACATATATATATATATATATATAAATTTATATATATATATATATATATATATATATATATATATATATATATATATATATATATATATATATATATATATATATATATATTCTAACTAGCGCCACAAATTCATCTGGTAAACCAAATTGCTTCATTACTTTAGAAAAAAAAATCCATATCAACTCTATCAAAAGCCTTGGACCAGTCGAAGCTTAGAATTGCTAAGTCTTCACACTTTTGTTTTGTATGAAAAATTACGTCTCAAATTGTATTATTACAATTCACAATCGACCTTTCCTTCACTGCACAATATTGTTCTGGGGAGATAATCTTCCCAATAACACATCTCAATCTGTTTGCTAAAACCTTAGCAAAGGTTTTAAAGTCAGCATTCACGGGATATAGGTCTCCAGTTCCCCACCAACAATAAATCTCCTATTTTAGTTAATAATTTCATTACACCCAGATTTGGATTATTTGACATATTTCAGAGTCACAATGGATTTGAACACTTCCAGAACGTTAGAATATATTAAAGACCAAAACTTTTTGTAGAATTCTATAGGAAGTCCATCATACCCTGGTGATCTTCCTTTATACATACTCTTGATAACATCAAAAACCTTAACAAACTTACAACTTCTTGGTTTAGGACAGAATGGCATAGGTTAAGAAAATAATCTTGACTTTTTACTTGACCAGTTACCTTACTGAACAATTTTTCAAAGTGATCCTTTATAAAAACGGAAATTCCCTCTGTGCTTTATATAATTGAACCATCTGCTTGTTTTATGTTAGTAATGCATGCATGATTTTTCTTTTTCTCAGCACCAAGTAGATGTGCATATCATTTAGTTTGGCTCTTATCTTTATCACTTCTAATATTTCATTCTAGATGTCACAAGTCCTATTCTTGAGAATCTGAACATTTTCATAATTTACACTAGTTTTATAGTTAATATCATAAAGTTGACGCAATCTTGTTTGTAATAAGTTCAGCAATCCATACTTTTCTTATGAAATATTTTTACATAATTGTACAAAGAATTTTTTACATTGTGATTTTTCCCAGTCCCACCATAAAAGTATGTTATCAAATATACCCTTTTCCTGCTTTATAAACTCCCATACATGTAAAAAAAAAAAACTCTTCAATTTCAACAGAATCTAAAACTTAAAAATTTAACTTCCAATACCCTGTGCCAGTTTTTTTTGTGTTTTTGTTTAATTTCAAAACAACCATACTGTGATCTGATAAACTTATTGGTATTGTGTCTGCAGATGATATGTTATCAAATAATTTTACAGTATAAATCCTGTCTATTTTGGATCCATAGTTTTCGCTTAAATAAGTGTATTCTATTACCCTAATTGTAAATTTGTAATTATCTTTCAGAGCAAGCTTTTTCACTAAAACACTCATAGACTTTGACAGAAAGGCTTTGTTATTATTACTACAATCTCTTGTGCTTGTTACTCAGTTGAAATCATCTCCAAAAATAAGATAATCAATATTATGTCGCAGGTAATACAATGTTTCATTCCTGAAAAAGTTTTCCCTCTCAGCAAATTTACTTGCACCAGATGGAGCATACACATTTATAATAGGTATAATGCAGTTATTGTAACACACTCTTACACTAACAATTCTACCATTAGTATCCATCTCCTTGGTTAAAAGTTTAACATTTGTTTTATTATTTATACATATCATTGTATCTCCTTTTAAATTGATTGATGGATTGAACACTATACACATGAAATTAGTGAGATAACTCAAACCTGAAATATCTTTAACGTCATGTTTTTGAATCAACAGAATATCAATTTTATAGTACATAATAAGGGACACAACTTTCATTTGTTTAATTAACTCATCTAAGCCATTGATATTTAAAGTGGCAACAGAAGGAGCCATTACAAAAACGAACACTGAAACAATTACCTTTTCTTTTTCTTTGACAACCTATCTTTCCCATTAATTTTTTCTTCCTTCCTTTTTTCTTTATTGGATTTTCCTCTAATTAATTTTAATGTACCTACATTATCTAAATCTATATTCCACTGTCCTTTTGGCATGACATCTGAACCTTTATCATCCTTTTTCAAATCGTCTTCAATATCACTGACTTTATATATCTCTATATCCATGTCACGTTTTTCGGTAGCACCATCCACTGATTCATCATCCCTGTGCACTGAAACCACTATATTTATTTCCTTAAGATTTTCTGGTTCTTCATTTACATCATCCTCAATGGGAAAGAGACTTCCAATAGTATAAGGAATACGAGGTCCATCTTGTGAGGGTTGGCCCTCATCCTCAGTTATTTCCGTAACTTAAGAAGCTCCTTCGAGTGCACTTTTTATTGCAAAAATTTCACTGTCACTATCAGTTAAATTATAACTATTACTTGGAACATGACCCTCCAAGTCACGTCATCGATCTTCTATTTCGAATGAGTGTTGATGAACCGCAACATCATCAACATTCTTAGATAAGGAAATAGTCCGTAGTTGTTCTCCAACTGCTTCGCATAAATCGTCTATCTGGTCCTCTCGAATGTTGCTGGATGCTTCTTTATCAATTTCAGTACCCTTTCCATCACATGGTGGTTCAACATTTCCTTCATTACCTGTTGCCGGTTGAACATCAGAAATACCATCTTCTTCCGGTATCCGGACCTTAATGAATACTTGCCGGGCATTCCTGGGAAATCATTCAAATTGAGAATATTTTACTTGGGCTCACTGTCCATATTAGTTAACTCCCATGTGAGAGTCTATTCCGCACTTGTAATACGTCTTTTTTCTGGCCATTATATAAAAAAAAACACAATATTATAACCACAAATACTAATGGAGGATGGGATATTTTTCTTTATTTCCATTTTCACAGTGCCTGTTTTATTTTCCAGACCACTTGCTCTCCCATGAGAAAAAGTATTATGTCTGAAATGAAGAACTTTCCCATACTGTTGGAGGACACTAATTAAAATGAAGTCTTCTATATCAAAATGTGCATAACGTATTGATACATAAGTATATACACCGCTCAAGTTCACGACTAGGGCCTTTTCGCCATTACCGAAATGAATCACTTTGTCTTCGTACTCTCTAATAAAGACACCAAAAACCTTCACAGTAAATTTCACAGCCACTCTGTTATTTGGTAAGTTCTGAAACCCTCGTAAGTCTTTTTCACTTATTTTTAACTTATTAAATAGGACATTACATGCCAACTCATAATTAAGGGGGCACGAAAATTTTAAACCAGCTGTAGTCTTTGGTTTAAGTCTCGCAGACATTGGAAAATTATTTGCAATCGTAGTCTGCTAGAAAACGTTCTGTTTTCTATGATGACATATCGCCTGAGGCGAAATGAAAACTCTTGCTTGGAGGTGTATCGGGACAAACTATATATATATATATATATATATATATATATATATATATATATATATATATATATATATATATATATATATATATATATATATATATATATATATATATATATATATATATATATATATATATATATATATATATATACGGATTTTGAGCGAAGCGAAAAATCTATTTTTGGGTGAGATAGCCATGTCGTCCTGATGGAAGTTACTTCATAAGTAGCTTCCTAGGTTATATGTGACTACAGTGATATATCCCAGAGAATTTACCGAAAGTACCCAGAATTCTAACTCCTGGAGCGAATTTCCCTTAAAATTTTAAGAAAGGATATCGCGTAAAGACGTAATGGCACACCTCATAGCAATCTGCACCCTAGATAGAGTTTTACGTTCGAGGAGGTGTGGCAAAAATAAAAGGGGGGGCCCTCCAAAGGCCATCCCGTTCCCTACTACTATCGATAGTACAACAGCGCCATCCCTACAATAGTGGCCATTCCTTTTAGCATTGAGCATAGGCTGTTACAGATACAGTACTACGGGAGGGAAACTGAAGATCTCTTCTACAGAAGAGATGGGTGGGTCCATCAGGACGACATGGCTATCTCACCCAAAAATAGATTTTTCGCTTCGCTCAAAATCCGTTTTTTGGGCTCAAGCCATGTCGTGCTGATGGAAGCATACCAGTGCATTTCAAGGTTAACAAAAATAGTCTGACCAAACAAAAGTACACACTGAATATACAAATAGTCTCAAGTTGTATATTTGGCCAAAATGACATCAGTGTCCCTTATGTCTAACCTTTGATGCATACAAATATGTAAAGAATGCATTCTAGGTAGATAAAAAGTCTGGCATGTATAGATACAATTGTCTGGCGAAGGTGGACGCACTACATTCTAAAAGACATTTATTTCTAATAAATGACTCCAAGAAATGGTAGTCTGACAATGGGATTATACCTGAAACGAGTACAGGAATCGTATTTCTTTCTTGAAGGAATGAAGTCAAGAAATGCCACTCTTAGATTGAAGAGAAGATAAAAGATAATCGCTCTTCATAATTCCTGTACTGGTTACCATTAACTGCACTATGTACTTCGTACACCGGCACTAGTGCTATCTGTATAATTCCACACCTGGGATTTTAGAACAGAGCTAGTGTTACCATGGTAACACTTAAATAAAAGAAAACATACTTAAAAAGGATGACTTCCTCTCCCCTTAACTGACAGTCCCAGTCAATTATCTGTTCATCGTAGAATAAATGGCAGAGTAAATAAGTTACCTGACATCACCACATATTGCTTCAGATCATGGACTAGCATAGCATAGTGTTCGTAGAACATTCTGGATGATTTTTATCCAGTGCATGTCCGAGGACAAGTGAGGACCCAAACCAAAAATAATTTATCACAGAAATTAGGGGGCAGGTTTCAATACACTACCTGCCACCACTACAAAGTGTTTCAGTTCAAGCACTTGTTTTGCATAGTGTTTGTAAAACACTCTGGATGATTTCCATCCAGTGTATGAACGAAGACGCTCAAAGTCCATGTACTGAAAGAAGTTCAGTGATGAAGCAATCTTTCTTGGATCATGACCTATGGGAGTACTCTCCGGATCTGCTCTACGAATAAAGTAGGTGAGCTTCGCCCTTAGTTGATTTAGAGATAAATTTGATCCCAAAGTTTCTCCTTTAAAGAGCTGTCCTCCCCTGAAGTCTGAAGTTCTACAAAGATAGACCTTTAGACACTCTAGAGGACATAGAGAGACATCTTCCTTCAGAGGACAGATTCTCCAGGGACCCCACCTCTTAGTGGGCAGCTCGTTTTTAGCGAGAAATGATGGATCAGGAAAGAGATTCAGTTCTCCTAAATCTGTGAACTGAATGTGGCCCTCATCTTTAGATAGAGCAACTATTTCACTAACTCTAGCCCCAGAGGCTATTGCGAACAGAAAAATAACCTTTTGGGTTAGATCCTTAAGAGAACAATCTTCATTGTTCACCGATGAGGCATAATGTAAGACCTTGTCCAAAGACCAAGAGATGGGCTTTGGTGGTGCTGCAGGCCTAAGTCTTGCACATGCTTTTGGAATCTTGTTAAAGATCTCATTCGCCAGATCCACTTAGAAGGCATATAGGAGAGGTCTAGTCAAGGCCGATTTGCAGGTATATATCGTATTGGCCGCCAACCCCTGGCTATGAAGGTGGATAAAGAAGGACAGACAGAAGTTTATAGAAATTTCTTTCTGTCCTTTTGATTTAACAAACTCCACCCACTTCTTCCAGGAAGACTCATATTGTCTTCTAGTAGACTTAGCCTTGTATTCTTCTAAGAATTCTATATTGCCTTCTGAGATCCCAAACCTCTTCCTAACTGCTAGGGCAAGAAATTCGTGAAATGAGGGGTTTGGGTTCTCCGTGATAAACCTGAGGCAGTTTGTTTCTGAATATTCAGAAATATAGCTAGGATCGGAACTAGGAACGGCCTCATCTAGTCTATCAGCCTCATTAGAGGATCTTCGTAAGGGGCTATTTAACGAGGTACTTTCTTGAAGATGCTCGTGATGAAAAGAACGAGCTGCAGTTCTGGGACTTGTTCCCATCTGGGATGGAATATTTCTGCGTCCATGGACCATTCCAGCTCTATCTCCTTGGATTGAGATAGAGTATCCACCGTCACATCGTGGATCAGTTGTAAGTGAACTGCTGTTAGGTGCCATTCCTTTAAGAAAGGGATGGGTAACTTCACCAGAACCGTACGAGATGTTCGTTTGTGAAGTCATATTTGATCTCTTCAAGCATTTGATGCGTGTTTTCTCCAGACTCTCAACGCATCCTTCCGATGTGCTCATTGCACAAGGTCTGTCAGAATTGCGAACCAGGGAAAGTTTAGCGTTTTCCCTTGTTAGCGTTTCGAAAATCTGATCAATCAGCTGAGTTTCTTGACGGACCTTGTGAGCTCCTTTTAAATTCCCAAGAGGAAATTGAGTTGATGTGACTGAAAGCTTCGATGGTTTCTTAGCTATCGAAACCATAGATCTGGAGAAAGTCGAGACTTCTGGAGGCAAATCTTGCATCTGCGATGTCCCGGGAACCGGGTCATCTATATGAAGATACTTAGGACTGTGAGTCTGATATGTATCTATTCTAGGATGAATATTACTCTTCGTGACATGAATCCTAGATAGGAGGAAGGGGGGTGGTTCGCTGGAAGGTTCCGGGGGACACCTTTCAGGTCTGGTAAGACTACGAACACCCTTAATTGGAACAAGGTCCATATGCTCAGAAGGATTAACATTCAGAACTTGAAGTTTACTATAAACTTGTTGAGTGGCGACAGGTTCAGAATGACTCGGAGATTTCTCGATTCCTTCTCGTGAACAGAAAATGGCCTTCCCTGGAACTCGACGAGCCATAGCCTTCTTACTACCTGTATGCTCTACAGCTCTCAGGTATACTGCTCCAGGAGGGTTTTGAACTGTAGGAGAAGGCAAGAAGACGAAAGTAGGGACATCTTTGTTTCTCACCAATGCCTCATTTCGAATAGGCTCTGGACCAAAGGATCGAAGGTCCTGCGATCCTGAGGGAAAGTTCCTCCTAGCCGAAGCGTCTTTATGCTTCGAATAATCAGCAGGTTTAGACTTTTGACCATTTGCCTGTAGCATTGTGGTCACTGGAATATTTCCAGTATTTTCAATCTTCTTTTTAGGTTGGGTACCCACAACCACAGAAGATTTTCTCTTTGAGGGAATGCCCCATTTCCGGAGAAGACTTATGTTCTCATTGGTGGCATTCTTAATTACTTCCTTAATGACCTCTTGTGGGAAGAGGTCTTTACCCCAGATGGTGGAAGATATTAGCTTTCTTGTTTCGTGTTTCACTGTTGCAGCAGCGAACACAAACTCTCTACATGCTCTCCTAGCCTTCACCAAGGCGTGAAGGTCCTTTACCAAGGTAGCCATATGCATTTTGGCTATGACCATGAGCATGTCTGGGGTGTTTTCGTAGGTTGAACACAACTCTCTGTAGCTTTTGTAGAGAAAGGGATGTCGCAAGTCTCTTCTTTGACTCGAGTTCATTAAACAAGAGCAAATTGGACAAGTTAGGGAGACATACATTGAATTGTCGACTTGCGACATCCTTGTCTAATTTTCCTACCGAAAATGTCAAATGGACTTTCTTCCAATCCTTTTCCTGACTAGGAAAGGCTGGTGACAAAGGCTTGCACTCATCGAGTGTAGGACATGGTTCACCCGCCTCTACAGCTTTGGTAACCGAAGTAAATGCCTTCCCCATAAAGGGGAAAGTGAGTGAAGTAGGAGCAAGAAAGGAAGGGTGTCTGTTATTCAGTGAGAATACCTTCATCTCTGAATAACCCGCCCTCTTCAGATTACCTGAAAGGATAGTCTGTGCCTTACCATGGTCAAGAATCATGACCTCCTTTTGTTCCGTTCCTTTTCCTGACTTTGGTTCATATAACAGTCGAACCCAACAATTAGGGAAAGCATCAAAGCTTGGCCAAAATTGGATTTTGTCCAAAGGAACAGCACCTAATTTCTCTGAGATGTAGAGATTGCCATTTGAAATTGACATCTGCTCCGCAAACCTCCAGGGATTGGTTATGGAGCATGTTGGAAGGTCTTCATTCATGGGTCGTTTGACTGACCCGTGGGAAGCAACAAGAGAAGCTTTACAAGGTTCTATCTTGTGTTTTACTTCCTGCTTTTTGCTTTGTTTACCAAAGCTCTCTATCTGATTCTTCAGTTGGATACATAACTGTACCACATTATCCAATAAAGGGGTAGAAGACGGAGATGTTGACATCGGTGGCTCTTTAGCCGTCATAGGCGGAGGAAAGTCTGACACAACATATTTCTCTTCTACCTTAGGGCACTTCTTGCCCTCGATCCCAAAGGTTTTCTTGCCATCAGGGGATGTAATTGGCTCCTGAGGCACTACTATTTCCTCACTTAGCTTTGGAAATAATAGCTTACGCATCCTATCATTAGGTAGGAAAGGTACCGGAGAGATCTTTTGGAAGCCTCTCACCCAGTTACGTAATTTATACTGAGCTATATCCCTAGTCTCTGTAGACTTGGGATTATCAAAACCTTCCGACATCAATGTCCGACATATATTGCAACCCTGTGGGTTCCAATAATGTAGGGATCCGGAAATAATATTGCAGGGGACATGCAACATGCAAGCATTATGACCGTAAAAGTCCTTACTCTTGGCTTTGCAGGGGACCGCAGCACAAGATATCTGGTGTTCCTCCTGTAAAGAAAGGAAAACCAAATGAGTATACAAGGGATTATTACACTGATAATCAACATGTAAATGTCATCTAAAACAGAATAGCTTAGGATAGTAAGCTATAAAGGGATAGTAGGAGATACATACTTGTGTACCCCCACGAGCAAATGCTGCTACCTCCCCTTAGTATTAATTACATGGAGCTTTCTCTGTTGAGAAAATCCAAGTAAAAGCGTTCTTACCCCTAGGGGTAGAGAAATATCAAGTAACTGTCCCAAAATGTTAATACTGTGGGGTCAGGATGACTGATTCTAAATCAGACTATTGAAGAAAATATTCCTTCAATACATAATCGGTATCAGCAGAAAAACTCGCTGAAGGATACCCAAGGTATGCTAGAAAATACTACTGTATCATGGTACTGTAGTTTTCTAAATGCAGTAAGTCTATATTGCAAATTATCGACTACTGTACCTATGTATAGTAATCTAGTCATTATGATGCCTACCAGGCAGCATAAGACAGAAGGGTCCATCCAGCATAAAGCCAGATGGACTAGAAAATTAAAGACATATATTAGTATATCCGACTCAGGTCATTTGCTGTAGTCTTCCTACTCTATTAAATTATAGTTTCCTGATCAGGGAGACTCAAGAAAAAGCTGTACCTTTTAAAGGTTAGGAGTGTATAACTCTTGCCTTGAAGTATCTAATATTGTAGGGTAATCCTAAACTGATTTTCAATCAGGATATTGAAGAAATCATATTCATTCAATATAGGATTAAGCTCAGCAAATGCCCGAGCTGGATATCCAAATTATATTGGAAATAACTACTAGTACAAGAAATATAGTAGTTTTCTATTTACAGTATATACTATACTGAGATATACTGGCTATCTGTATAACCTATACAGTAGTTGATCCGGCATGTTGCCGGTATCGCTAGGACTTGCCGGCATACCCAGCAGAACTAGCGAGACAGAGAGAGAGACAGTATGGAAAAAAGGGCTATCCTTTACTGTAAATGTATACAGTAATTAAGGAAGTAAAAGTCTAATAGACTGCTTTTTTTCCGAAAGAAGGTTCTAATAGAAGGGGAGAATGTAACATTCAGGCTTCTATATAGCTACAGTACTGTTGCCGGCAACTCGCACACAGTACAAGTACAGTCAGTGCGCTGCCTACCGAGTCAGTGCGCTGCCTACCAAGTCAGCGCGCTGCCTACCGAGTCAGCACTGACTTTGCCGACCCGGCCGGCAGCACAAAGGCAACAGAACCTATAGCAACAGTCCAAGGGAGGACCGAAGAACCTTGGGGACAGAAGGGACTACCCACTCACGGCCATCATTGACGTAACTGCTGGCCAGGCCGGCAGCTGGCGAATGTGCCGTCAGCCGCCAGCCATGTCGGCAGCCGCCGGCAACGTCAGCAGCCGCCGGTAATGTCGGCAGCAGCCGCCGGTAATGTCGGCAGCCGCCGCCAGTCCATGACTGTCGGCAGCCGCCGACAGTCCATGACTGTCGTCAGCCATCTTGGTTGCCGGCCAGGCCGGCAAATGGCTATCATGCCGTCAACCGCCGGCAACCTCGGCAGCCGCCGGCAATGTCGGTAGCTGCCGGCAATGTCGGCAGCCGCCAGCAATGTCGGCAGCCGCCGACAGTCCATGACTGCCGGCAGCCATCTTGGTTGCCGGCCAGGCCGGCAAATGGCTATCATGCCGACAGCCGCCGGGAAACGTCGGCAGCCGCCGGGAAACGTCGGCAGCAGCCGGGAAACGTCGGCAGCCGCCGGGAAACGTCGGCAACCGCCGGGAAACGTCGGCAGCCGCCGACAATGTCAGCAGCCGTCGACAGTCCATGACTGCCGTCAGCCATCTTGGTTGCCGGCCAGGCCGGCAGGCGGCAGTAGCCCTGCTGCCAGCCAAGATAGGAGAGGGAGTCTGGCTGGCTCCAGCACCCTACCGCAATGGTAAGGTTGCAGGATGTCAGCCTAAAAGACAATGGATCAACCATCAAAGAGGATAGAGGGGTAGGGGAAAAAGGTCCTGTAACGTCTGTGAAAGGAACTGACACACTTGTCAGTCCTAACACCTATAAAAGGAACTCTGTTTCTGTATCGGTATCGACCGAATCCAGGAGCCAGGAGAGACTCAGTACTCCAACCCAGAGACTGCCGACACAGTTAAGGGGGTGGCGGCACTGCCGCCTCCTCTCAACAAGGGAGAAACAGGGTTCCCGTGCCACGTTACCCTAGGCTAAAAGAGAATTACTCTTAGCCCAGGGAACTGTGGCACAGGACTAGTCTTTTAGTCGTAAGGAGAAGATGGTATACTACCATAACTTTAATGCGACTATGGAGGGCTAACCTCTATTGTCGGCAACCTTGTCGGTAGCGGAATAAAGGTATCCTACAACCAACTCACCCTGCCAGCAGGTCATCGACATAAGACTAAATACTCTGAGATTCTGACTAAATCCCAAAACCCGCTGGTATATCCACAACCAAAGGTTAAGGGAATAGGCATAAACCAAACACCAGGTTAGCCAAGTCTGAATAAAATTCAGGCACGGCTAAAAGGGTTGTAGCCTGAGGCTACACTCAGGGGGAAAGAGATTAGGGAAAGGGATTACCCTTAAGTCTCCGAAGAGACGTGAGAAATTTTATAACATTCTAGGAGGTATCAGTCTCCAATGGATGAAAACGAAACACAAGGGTAATCGGGGAATGTCGAACGTATAGAAAATGTCTAGGATAGGTTAACTAGGCTAGACGAGTTCTCGGTTACCTAAATCACCGAAACTCTAACTATACGAAAGACAGAGGAAAAATGAAATAATTATGCACATAATCAAATCTTCACAAGAATAAATGCCTAAATAGCTAAATAGTTACTAGAATTAAATAATGCTATTTAAAAACTGGAAGTCGTTCCGCTAACTAAATAACGCAGGCCTAAGAACGACTGCACCCATGGCGCCTCCAGTAACTGGCCTAGCTCAAAAACACAATAAATACTCAATTTCATAGTGAAACAGGAGCTAAAACATATTCAAAGGAAAGACCCGATAATCAACTTTCCAAAGGCGGAAGAGGATGAAGAAACATAATTAAAAATCCTTTAAACAATCGAAAAAATTCAATCACAGGAAAATACCACCGAGCGAAATCGCTACAATAAAAGGAATGGCCACTATCGTCGGAATGGTGCTGTTGTACTCCCAATAGTAGTACAGGAACAGGGATGGCCTTTGGAGGGCCCCCCCTTTTATATTTGCCACACCTCCTCGAACGTAAAACTCTATCTGGGGTGCAGATTGCTATGAGGTGTGCCATTACGTCCTTACGCGATATCCCCTCCTAAAATTTTAAGGGATATTCGCTCCAGGAGTTAGAATTCTGGGTACCTTCGGTAAATTCTCTGGGATAAATCACTGTAGTCACATATAACCTAGGAAGCTACTTATGAAGGAACTTTGATCAGCACGACATGGCTTGAGCCCAAATATATATATATATATATATATATATATATATATATATATATATATATATATATATATATGTATATATATATATATATATATATATATATATATATATATATATATATATATATATATATATATATATATATATATATATATATATATATATATATATATATATATATATATATACATATATATATATATATATATATATATATATATATATATATATATATATATATATATATGTGTGTGTGTGTGTGTGTGTGTGTGTCTGTGTGTGCTAGTATGATTTGTCAAATTTACAAAGGTCAAGGTGTACCTGTGGACAAAATCATACAATGCCATATGACCGATTTTGTATTTAGAACTAAAAAGAAAACGTTTTCATTTGGTAGCTGTAATGAATACAATTACTTTAAATGTAGACCATCGATGTTATGAAAAATAAATCTTTAATTGTTATAGTCTTATTATAAAAGTGACAAAAACGTTGTCACTATTCCGATATGGTTTCTCAGGTTACCGATGGACATCCATTAATCAGCTTTTGCAAGAAAGTATCTTTTGCGCCCAGTACTGATAGGAAATATCCGATGAAGGTTGAATGGGTGCCACACCAAGCTGGAACCCAAATGAGAAGGGAAATAATAAAGGAAAAGGAAATAAAGGAGGATGTAAAGATAAAATAGAAAAATAACGAAAAGGGAAATAATTATTATATCATTAACAAAATGCTAAAGACATAAACTAACAATAATATAAAATATAGTATGTTGATCTGCCAAGAAAAATTATATGATTACCATTATAAGAGAAAATATGACAAAAAAAAATCAATATTTTGGCTGTGGCCTTCACAGGAGATTATCTTTTGATATGTCGTCGATTCCCGGGGGAGATTACAAGAATTTACTGGGATGAGAAGGTATAATACGAAATCATCTGTTCTTAATGGGGAAAGATTGCGTTCTGTGTTTACGGACAATATTTTTACGAAAAATAAGATTAGCAGAAAGATAAAGAACGTCCAACTCAAACCTTAGACGAAACATAGGTAAACCAGAAATATGGTGTAGGTAAATGTTGGACAGATACAAGCTACTTAAAAGTAACACGCCTTGAATAGGCCATAGAGGGAGGGGGTGTTTTTCGATTTTGAATCCAAGCTCAAAAGGTGATTCAGTTCCGAGCGCACAATTGATATTCTCTGCCAAAAACCATGGAGATTATCATCACCAAATGAATGCCGTTATGTTCGAAAAGTGGTTCCATACGCAATTCATTCCTAAAATTCCGCATCATTTGTTATAGTCGTGGATAACAAACCTTACAACTCTGTGAATAGAGACAATCCATAATATCGTCATCTAAAAATTATCATCAGAAATGGAGAGGATTCAAAAGATAGCCCGATTGGGAAAGTCGTCCTAGCAGGCATTATTTCGGCTCAGGACATATGTTCGAATCCTTGCCAGGCAGGAGTATTTATCATAAATGAATTTCCAGTGAATATACATCCCCAAACGGTAGAATTCAGTATTAAATACCATTGTTGTTGATATTTGCATAGATGAAAATCACGCTTGTGTGCGATAAATATTTATTATAAATAACCCCGAGTTTCAAACTCAGTAATCAGATATCATGGTGGAGATGGATTGATTCTAAGTCTAAGAACAGATTCTTGAAATTAATAGAAAAAGGCACATTGGGCTTGAAATAAACTCATAAATCACTCTTGATAGCTTGATTGGTAAAATAGTCCTAGTAAGCATTGTTTCGGATCAGGGCATAGGCTCCAATCCTTGCCCAGCCAGAATCATTTTTCATAAATGAATTTCCAATTGTATACACTCCCAAAGATAGAATTCGGTATTAAATGCCATTGTGGTTGCTATTTACATTTATTAAAATCACAAATGTTAGTGATACATATTCGTCATAAGTATCCACGTGTTGTAAATTCTCCAATCAGTTATCATGGGGGGATGGGTTGATTTCAAGTCTAAGAACAGATTTCCGAATTCGACAGGTATATGTACAGTGAACCTAACATGATCTTATATCTCTCTCTTGATAGTTTGACTGGTGAAGTCATTCCTGCAAGCATTGTTTCGGCTCAGGGCATATGTTCGAATCCTTATTCAACCAAAAGCATTAATCTTAAATGAATTTACAGTGAATATACCTTCCAAGCGGTAGAATTTGTTATGGCATAGGCTGCTGCAGGGAGCCTATGCCACAGGCATCAATGAGGATGAAAGAACTGACATATAGTTTTTAAATTTATTTGCTTAGCAATGGCAGGTCAAATTGGAATTTGAAGAAGTGTTCAAGCAAGTCAGCTGTAAATGCTGGCTATGTTTCTGAGTAACAGGGGAATAACGATAATAAACGGATTTTGAGCGAGGCGATAAATCTATTTTTGGGTGAGGTAGCCATGTTGTCCTGATGAAAGTTCCTTCATTAGTAGCTTCCTAGGTATATTTGACTACAGTGATATATCCCAGAGAATTTACCAAAGGAATCCAGAATTCTAACTCCTGGAGCGAATATCCCTTAAAATTCAAAAAGGGATATCGCGTAATATCAGAGGACGTATTCTTGACACGTCTCATAGCTATCTACACCCCTAATAGTGCTTTCGCTTTGAGGGGAAAAATGGCAAGAATATAGGAGAGTCGTTAAAAAGGCGACGCTCCTACCGTACTGTAAATAGTGCACCAAATCGCCACCGCGCGGCGCCACCAAGCCATTCTTTTGAGCTTTGTAGGTGTTGCAGATACAGTACCATAGGGAGGGATTCATTATACTTTTGTCAAAAAGAGGGTGGGTCCATCAGGACGACATGGCTACCTCACCCAAAAAAATATATTTTTCGCTTCGCTCAAAATCCGTTTTTTGGACTTAGGCCATGTCGTCCTGATGGAAGTTTACCAGAGCATTAATGTATCTGTAGATTTTCAATAGTGCCGTAGATCTCGAGATAAATTTTTCCTTTTTGGTCTTCTGGACCTAGAGACACTTGATGTTACCGTTATACATCAATCAACTGATCATAAAATATGTCAGTGCTTCCTTCCCCCTACAGGGAGGAGTCTGGGTAGACTCTAGGAAAAAACCCGAGGATTGTGAGTTCGAGGAACAATCTAGCAAACAGTTTGTATATTAGTGTCATCATATACGTAAAGCATAGTTTGTACTTAGAGGGTATTGATCTGTGTAGGTTACTGATACCTCCCGAGTCTGGTTGTTAAAGAGACAGACAGGTTTATATACGTGTAGGAAACCTTAAATCAGTAAGATGAACAGTTTAGTACAATCAGTTCTTACCTGTTTGCTTGGAACAGTAGTAACCTTAGTTCCCAATATTTTCTTAAATATTAATAGAATCAAGGATGCTCTGACTTTATTCTTAATCTAGAATATTTGAGGCGAAAGAGACGCAAAGATTCCTTCTATTGTTTATTACAGTAAAAATATAAATCATAGTTGTATTCAATTACATATTACGCTGAACAATTCTGCATAAAAGCATAAACGGTAATAACAGAAATAAAATAAGTTTCACCCGAAAGGGAAACACTATCCACTCTATGGGAATTATAAAAAATTCACTATGTATTCTGTTGTTACTAGGAGCACTGTGCATATAAGTATGCCTGGCACTTGTGTTAGTCTATTATGCTTAATGTCACCTGTGTAGATAGAACAGTCTAAAGTGTCATCACTAAACACAATACTCAACATGATATGCATTGAGAGTCTATCATGTACACCCTTCACTAAAAGTCCCAAATAGTGCACTGTTCTTCGCAGTAATCAAGCGGCAGGTTTTATTACCCTGCCTGCAGCCACCACATGAAATTTTATTTCCTGTAATTGCTTCGCGTAGTGTTTGAAGAATACTCTGGATGACTTCCATCCAGTATAAGCACGAAGGCTTTCAAACGACATCGCCTGAAAGAAATTCAGAGACAAGGCAACTTTTCTCGGATCATGACCTGCGGGTATACTGTCTGGATCCGCTTTGCGTATAAAATAGGTGATTTTCGCCCTTATCTGTTTCAAGGATAACGTTGAAGCAGAAGTCTCTCCCCTGAAAAGCTGACCTCCCTCAAAGTCTGAAGTTCTACGAAGATAGACCTTTAGGCATTCCACTGGGCAGAGGGATGCTTCTTCCTTCGGAGGGCAGATTCTCTTAGTGGGCAGCTCGTTCTTGGCGAGAGACGTCGGGTCCGGAAAGAGGTTCAGTTCTCCGCAGTCTGTGAGCTGAGTGTGGCCATCATCCCTCGAGAGGGCCACTATTTCGCTAACTCTGGCTCCTGAGGCTAGTGCAAATAAGAATATCACCTTTTGAGTCAAGTTTTTCAGCGATCAATCTTCATTGTTCAGAGTTGATGCCAATTGAAGAACTTTATCCGAAGACCATGAAATGGGCTTTGGAGGAGCTGCGGGCCGACGAAGTCTAGTGCAGGCTTTAGGAATCTTGTTGAAGATTTCATTAGAAAAGTCTACCTGGAAGGCGTAAAGCATTGGTCTGGCTAGGGCAGCTTTACATGTATTAATCGTATTGGCTGCTAAATCTTGTTCATGAAGATGGATGACGAAGGACAAACAGAAATCCATAGAAATCTCCTTAGGTTTCTTCGCCTTGACAAAGGCCACCCATTTCTTCCAGGAAGACTCATATTGTCTTCTTGTTGACTTTGACTTGTATTCTTCTAAGAGGTTAATACTGTCCCTAGAAATTCTGAACTGTTTCTTGACCGCTAAGGCGAGAAAATCATGAGATGAAGGTTCTGGGTTTTCTCTGTTGAGTCAGAACTGGGTCCGGCAACGGGATCAGCTTCAGGCGTAGTTCCGTTACCAGTGGGAACCAAACGCTGTTGGGCCACTTGTGGGCCACTATTGCTGCTGTCTCTTGAAAGGATCTCAGTTTGTCTAGGACTTTCAGCAGAAGGTTGGTTGGAGGGAATAGGTAGATCTTGGACCATCTGTTCCAATCTATGGACATTGCATCCATCGTTTCCGCTACAGGATCCTCATGCAGGGCTACGTACCGGGGTAGCTTCTTGTTGTCGCTCGTTGCGAAGAGGTCTATCTGCAGTCCTGGGACTTTGCGTGATATGAAAGAGAATGATCTTGCGTCTAGGGACCTTTCTGACTCTATCGGGTTGATCCTGGATAGAGCGTCCGCTGTCACATTGCGGAACCCTTGAAGGTGGACTGCTGACAAGTGCCATCTCTTCTTCTCCGCTAGTCGGAGGATGGCCAGTATCACTTGATTTATGTGAGGCGATCTCGAGCCTTGTTGGTTTAGGCATCTCATTACGACTTCGCTGTCTAGAACCAGACGGATGTGGATTGAGCAGCGAAGTTTCAGTTTCTTCAGAGAGAGAAAAACTGCCATGGCTTCCAGAAAATTGATTTGGAAGGATTTGAAGAAGGGAAACCAGGTTCCTTGGACTTTCCGATGATGAGAGTGACCTCCCCACCCCTCTTTTGAGGCATCCATGTGAACGGTGACTGACGGTGGAGGTGGTTGCAAAGGTACCTTGCTCTTTAGGTTCTTGGCCTACGACCATGGCTTGAGTAGCGATCACAGACGATTTGGTATCGGTCTTTGTAGATCTCTTTGAGCGTTTGTTGCATATTTTTTTCTAAACTCCTGATGCATCTTTTAATTGTGCTCTCAATACTGGATCTGTCACTGAGGCACACTGGAGGGACCCCAACACTCTTTCCTGTTGCCTTCTTGATATCCTGGGGGATTGAAGGAGTCTTTTGACAGATCCTGCTATCTCTTTCCTCTTCTTTGATGGAATGGAAAGGCAGTGTGACTGAAAGTCCCAGTGGGCGCTGTGCCACTGGAACATTTGAACTGGAGATAGTCGAGACTTTTTCAAGTTGATCTTGAACTCTAAGTGTTCCAGGAACTGGATCACTTCCTTGGAGGCTTGCATGCACTCTTCCTCGGATGCTGCCCACACAAGCCAGTCGTCCAGGTAGGCTACCACCTGAATTCTCTTTAGGTGTAGTTGATGAATGACTGCATTCGCAAGCTTGGTGAATACCCTTGGAGCTATGTTTAGATCGAAGGGCATGGCTCTGAAAACGTACTTTCTTTTCTGTAGTTTGAATCCTAGGTAGGGGGAAACTTGACGGCTGATTGGAACGTGCCAGTACGCATCCGTCATGTCTATGGAGACTGTGTATGCCCGTTTGGGCAAAAGGGTTCTCATGTGTTGAAGCGTCAGCATTTTGAACTTGTATTTCAGTATGAACTTGTTGAGTGGTGAAAAGTCCAGAATGACTATGAGCTTTTCCGAGTCCTTCTTCGGAACACAAAATAGCCTTCCTTGGAATCTGATGGACTTCACCTTCCTTATAACTCTTTGGTTCAGGAGTTCGTGAACATATTCTTCCAGTATGGGGGTTGAGTGTTGGAAGGATTAAGGGAAGTTTGGTGGAGTTGAGCTCCAACTCCACCCTAGTCCGTTCTTGATTAGGCTGTGGGCCCAGGGATCGAAGGTCCAACGATCCCGAAGAGGAGAAGTCTTCCTCCTACCGGTAGCATCTCACTTAGAGTGCTGGTTGGAGGATTTACCTCCTTGGACACGTCCACCTTTGTTGCCCTTACCTCTGAAGGGGCGTCTATAGGATCCACGAAAGGAACCTCGAAACTTCGGCCTAAAGGTTGTTGACTGCCTTTCGAAGACAGGGGTGAACACAGGCGATTGGGTCGCCAGCGTTTGGGGCACCAGTTGGAAGGTGGTGGTTGGTTGTGCCACCGTCTGGGGCACCGTGGCCATGGAAAGCTGTTGTGGTTGTTTTGGCCAAGAGGGCACTCTTGGTTGTTTCGATTTATTCTTCGGCTGGGGACCCTCATCAGCTGAAGATTTTCTTTTAGAGGACAAGCCCCACTTGGAGAGGAGATTCCTGTTCTCCGTTGCAGCTTTGTCCACGACCTCTTTGACCACTTCGCTTGTGAAGAGGTCTTTTACCCAGATATTGGAGGCTTTCAGCTTCCTTGGTTTGTGCCTCACCGCAGCCAAGGCGAACACGAACGCTCTACAATCCCTTCAGGCTTTAATAAAATTGTAAAGGTCCTTGGTGACTGTCGCCAAATGAGATTTGGCGAAGACCATGTACATGTCTGGGGTGTCCGGGATGCTTACCATAGTCTCTAGGCCGTTCTGCAGAGACATGGAAGCAGCAAGACGTTTTTTTGTCTCCTGTTCCCTGTGCAGGAGAAAGTCTGACAACTTCGGGAGGTCTTCGCCGAACTGTCGTCCGGCAGTATCTGCCTCCAGCTTCCCGACTGTGAAGGTGATGTGGACATCCTTCCAGTCTGCATCGTCTGATGGAAAGGCGAGGGAAAAGGGTCTACACTCTTCCAGTGTAGGGCAAGGTTCCCTGCCTCGACTGCCTTTAAGGCTGCCTTAAACCCTTTGTCTATAAAGGGGAAGGCACGTTTGGGGTCAGCAATAAAGGACGGGTGCTTTTTGCTGAGAGCCGGCACCTTGGAGCTAGTAAAGGCCCTCTCCTTCAAGGTGGTTTTATATAAGGCCTGGGCCTTAGAGAGTTCGAGGACAATGGTCTCCTTCGGCTCTGTCTCCTCTTTGGATGCAGGTTCCGTCCTCAGACGGACATAGCAATCCGGATAGGCCCGTTTGCTGGGCCAAAACTCAATTTCCTCTACTGGGACAGTGCCCAGTTTTTCCGAGAGGAAGATCTTCCCCCACGACATTGGCATATGCTCTGCATATCTCCAGGGGTTGACGTCAGAGAAAGCGGGGAGTTCCTTGACGTTTAGTTTCTTCTGGGCTAAACGTGTTGCAACCAGCACATGAATTTCCATCGGAAGAGAAGCTTCTTTCTCGGACGATTTCTTCTGAATGTCCTGCACCATAGACAGCAGCGAGTGCAACGTACTCGTGATGGAATCTAACTGGGGTACAGTGAAAGAACTCGTAAGCACCGGCTCAGTCACCGCGGCTGATGATACCGAAATCAATTCGGTTTTTTCGACTTCAGCCTCAGGAGGTACGTCATCCTCCTGATCCAGTTCCTTCAGTAGGAGATTGTTCTCAGTCTCCTCCGAGACAACAGACATGTTGTCCTCCAATTGGATGCCCTGCAAGGCGTCCTATACATCAGGTTCTACCGGAATCTGAACTAGGGGAATCTCAGGTTGAGCCTGGGGAATGATTGCATCTGAAGATGCCCCAGGGAAAAGACAAGCCCTCATCCCCTCATTAGGAAGGTATGGGCCAGAGGTGTTCTTCTGAAAACCCCTGACCCATTTTCACAGCGTCTCCTTTGCTACATCCCTTGACTCAGTAGACTTATTGTCATCAAAAGCTTCTTTCACCAGTTTATCACAGACGGTACATACCTGTGGGTCCCAGTACTTGAGAGCCCCCATGGTGACTGCGCAGCGAGCATGGGCCCTGCACACGTCATGGCCGTAGAAGTTCTTACTACGGACCCTGCAAAAGCTGTTCCCGCACTTGGGATGCTCCTCCTCTAAAGAAAGAAAAGCATATAAGTATTCGGTGAAATTTTAAGATTTCAGCATACATATTTTGAGTAATATTAGCTTGGATAGAGTAAGCTAGAAAATAGGAAAGACACCTACTTGTGTTTCCTGTTCAGCCCATTCCTATGACCTCCTCCGATATTGAACACTAAATTCTTAACAAATTTTAGGGGAAGATGATATCCTTTGATATAAAGTGTCTTCTTAACACAATCTTCTAGGTTCAATATTGGGAATTAAAATTATGGTTAATAACCATTAAATGGTAGACAGAATCGCTCTCTTATATGTGATGGTCTCACAATAGGCTGCCCATGAAGCACCGTGTAGGTTGGAAAAAACTTTTGGGCTACAGCACTGACTGTCGGCGGCATGCCGCCAGTCCTGCCGGGCCTGCCGGGCCTGCCGGCACATGCCGGCCTACTCTAGGCTATTAAAGGCAGTTACTGTGTTCAGAGTAATGGGCGGCAGGTCGCCAGCAGCGGCTCTGCCGGCCAGCAGCCGAAGGATCCCTCTGTCAAGTAGGACCCGGCGGCAAATGTCTAGACTTAGTTGCCGGCAGCCGGTCATAGTATGTCTACTGTCGTTGGGTCGTCGATCAGCGACACCCATGGCAAGTGGTGGTAGAGCAAATGCCGGCTGACAGACAACCAACATTGCTGCCAGCAGCTACTAGCTGCCGGCGGCCGGCCCAAGAAAGGAAAGGCTGAGAAAAAGAGAGGATGGAGGAAGGCAAAGGCACAGCCTTGCCGGCCTACATCCAGAATGAGGGTTCAAGTGGAAGGGGGAATTATATTCGGGCTTCCACCCA
This sequence comes from Palaemon carinicauda, assembly GCF_036898095.1. NCBI lineage: Eukaryota > Metazoa > Arthropoda > Malacostraca > Decapoda > Palaemonidae > Palaemon > Palaemon carinicauda. The sequence continues at coordinate 3,846,334 of NC_090741.1, read as the reverse complement.
ACCATATCCCATCCATATGGGCTATGGAAGGCAGTCCAAGGGAGGACTGAAGAACATTCTAAAGAATATGAGGGTACCTGTCGGCAGCTGGCTCAGCCGGCGGCAGACAAGGAACCTCAGGCCAATTCTTCAGATTACCCATAGGGTCAAATGTAGAATGACGGACAGGGATGGTGATGGCTTATCCAACACAAAAGAGACAGAGGGAGTCCTATAAGTAAGGTAATACCCAAAGGCACTACCTAACTTGAAGGATTCTGATCTCATAAAGTAACCTCAAGTAAGAAAGCGGCACACAAGGCACAATCTCGCAAGAGAACAGAATATCGTACCAGAGATCTTAGGCAAAGAAGAAATCATTTCTTCAGTCTAAGATCTACCAGCACAGGACTGTTTGCTAGATCAAGGAAGGAGGAATTGTCATACAAAACCTCCACGAATAGTCTAGGGAGGTCTAGCCTCCTTTAAAGACAACTTAACCTGACTTGGGAAATCATTTCACCAAGACAGTAAGATGCCTAACACAGACTTATTACTCTGATGTCCCGTTCTAAGCTCAAAACCGATTCAGTGGTTAAGAGAAAGAAACGAAACACCCCAGTAAAACTTTGCCAGAACTCAGTTCACAGCAAAGTTAACTGAGGATAGCCTAGGCTAATCAGAGGGAAGGGGGATTGCTCTTAAATCTCACCAAGAGATTAGTATCGACTTGAAAGGTATAGGAGGTGTCAGTCTCCCCTTAAAAGAAAATACGAGAGCAATGGGACATGTATGAAAGTATACTAAAGCCCCTAGGCTAGTAGCCTAGGAGCATTGAGAATCATTCACCGAAACTCTCTTGTATACTATCTTGGAAGAGGAAAATTTTATGCACTAATATCTTAATTGTATAAAATATTGCCTGAGCTTCAATAAAACTTTACCAGGAAGGTTATGTCATGCATGAAGTGTGTAGGTGCCTAGGCTAGGAAGCCTAGCACTCGTGAGGCTTGATCATAAATAGCCAAATCCACGACAACAATGACATAATATCAAAATCCCTAGCTAAATTTCTTAATAGCTAAAGTTATTAAAGCAAATAATGCCGGGAAAGTCGTTCTGGCTAACTAAATGTACAAGAAAGAACGACCGCGTCCATGACGCCATCCAGGTGGCAACAGCTCTTGTTACGTTAATTACGATCTCAAACGAAGAGCAAAACTGGCAAGAGCTTACATTTTCACAATTCAAAGATAATACTTAACTTTCCAGAAGCAGATGAGGCTGGTGAAGACATCATAGCGACAAATAAACTCCAAAATAGCAAGAGATAACACGGGATAACACCGGTCAACAAAGCTACGGCAGAAAGAATGGCTTGGTGGCGCCGCGCGGTGGTCATTTGGAGCACTATTTACAGTACGGTAGGAGCGTCTCCTTTTTAACAACTCTCTTATATTCTTGCCACTTTTCCCCTCGAAGAGAAAACGCTATTAGGGGTGTAGATAGCTATGAGACGTGTCAAGAATACGTCCTCTGATATTACGCGATATCCCTTTTTAAATTTTAAGGGATATTCGCTCGAGGAGTTAGAATTCTGGATACCTTTGGTAAATTCTCTGGGATATATCACTGTAGTCAAATATACCTAGGAAGCTACTAATGAAGGAACTTCCATCAGGACGACATGACCTAAGCCCAAAAAAACAAAATATAAGTTAGTTATTTTTATTAGTGGTGTCGCCATGTGGCTATTTAGCATTGAAAATGTCACAAACTGTAAAAAAAACCCATACAAATTACTGTAAATTACCAAAGCCAAGTATTTCTTGTTTTTCTGTATCTTTTTACACTAAATTGTTCTTTTAACTTAGATCAAAATTTATAATTGCCTATGCAAAAGGAAAAGTAGCAGATTTAGTAAGGTCAGAAAATATAAGTGGATTCAGTTTTCCTAATCGGTATTTTATTAATCCAGGAGGTTTTCTTACGACCTACAACACTATCAGCTTTGCAAGTTTGTTAACAGCTTTATAAAAAGAACTTTATAGAGACGTCAACAAAACTCCCCCTTGGTGGTATGACAGTTACCTGTCAGTTCCCGTCGTGGGATGACGAACAAGGACTTGCCCACCCCCTCCTCTTGACTCCAGAACACCAGTTTTCTCTCTCTTACAATGGAAACAACCTGGTGAAGGCTGAAAAAGAACTTGAGAATTAACAAGCAAGAGGAAACATATGCTCTCCTGATATCTGCTTCTTTGGAAACCATTCAAGAATCCCCTTCCAGATCGACCTAACAAAATAACTCTATGAAATTTGCCTTAGTGATTAATGAAAGAGAAACAGAGACTAGTAATATAGGCAGTTTGGCTGCAAAGAGCAACGATGACAACGATAGACTACAGTTCCAAGAAAGGAGAAACTTCAGCCATCTGTTTCGGACTCCCCTGCTCTCACCAACAGACCCTCTAACCCTCTACCCAAGTTTTGCCTTGTGTGTGAGGGAAACAAGAACTCCTATGCATCCATTGCTACCGTAGAGAGGAAGAACCTTTCAATAAACATTATCTTAAAGCCCAGTCTCAAAGGAGAACTTAATATCACTGCCAAGAACTAAAAATAAGGTGAATACCTAATTCAATAAGAGAACTTCATCCACCTCGACCTACA
>NC_090741.1:3821182-3833682 GCF_036898095.1 Palaemon carinicauda | reverse complement strand
CGTTCATTGTTTGTCGGTGATGAGGATGAATACCGCCGGCAGAAGACTATAGGAATCAAATGTGAAGATGGTCTACAAGGAGCTGCTCGTTCATCTTACATGAGGTAGGGTTTGGCAACGTTATTTCGTATATAGGCCCTGCCGTTGAATAGCTGCTGTAGTGCAACCCCTTTTGACACTATTACTAGCACAGCAAAATATAAACCATCTGTGATTAGTATTCCGGAATTTGTTCCCTTTTGGCACAAACACTGCGAAAGGATTAATGCATATAACAATTATTTCTAAGTGTTTCCCTTTTACTGAAAAAAAGAATATATATATATATATATATATATATATATATATATATATATATATATATATATATGTATATATATATATATATATATATATATATATATATATATATATATATATATATATATATATATATATATATATATATAAAGGTTCATCTTTACTGACTTAAAGAAAAGAATAACCGTACTACTATTGAATCATAAACCTAGGTATCACTCGTAATTCTACATATAATAATTTGATGTTACCACCATAAGTTAAGATATACATTTGTCTTCTGTTACCTTTAAGCTTCCTATAATAAGATAAACTACGGTATTCAAAGTCTTAAATGTTATATCTTGTCATATTGATAACCTTCATCAGCGCTGGTCTGACATCTTACCTCTTCTAAACGTTCCATCATATTCTTTACGTAATATATCCAATTATCCCTTTCATGATATCATATTAGGTGATGCATTTTTTTTTCTTTTTTAAACGGGTGAGTTCTTATCACTGAACGCCTGGCAGCATAGCTAAAGGGCAGTTCGTTGTTGACTCAATAAAATAACAGGTCAAATATGAATGTTCTCGACTTTCTCACAGTGTCATGGCTCTAGGAAATGAAAATGGTTAAACATAAAAGTGGATTTGAATTGTCTAGATTGCGTCCATTCGCTTCCCCCTAATTGAAATGAAATCGCAGTCAGCATACGAGATGAAGGGTAAGCGGTAATGTTTCATATACTAAATATGAGATATGGCACTTTGCCAGTTCAATGACACAACGGTAAATTCACCGTCAACTTTACCGGAGCGGTCAATTCCAATCTTTTTATATGGTCCTGATTATCATATTCCACACCAAAATACTTCCAATGGTAATATAATTAAAATAATTTTCAGGCCTATAGTCTAGGTTGTCATTATCCAAATCAAAATACTTCCAAGAGATATCGAATTCCAATTCCCTTTACGGTTCTGTCATCATTATCTACACCAAAATACCTATAACTGTAGCCTGCCTAAATTCGGAATGCTTCCAGTAATCATCAAGCAACAGCGTTCAAAAGAAGAGAAGGGAAAAGGAGGAAATATGACCTGAAATAAAAATAGAAGAAAGGAAACTTACAAACGCTCTTAGCTAAGTAAACTATCACATTATAGCCAACCACACCAACAAAAGATTAAAATAATACTTACTTGTAACTAATAAATGACTTTCCAATAATGTACTTCTTCAAGCATGAAAGCTAATTTTTTTCTCCTTCTGCAGTCAGAACCTTATAAAACAATTACTTCAGACATTCGCTACCATCCTTATCTGTCTAACAAAAAATACATGTAAACAAGCGAACCTTCCTTCATCCCCACATTCCTTCTACCTACAATCATTACACTAACTATCTCTCTTGTGCTTTGAAGGGTTTGCCAAATTCAAGCAAGCCTAAATTTTAGAAAACATATTAAATCAATCATTCACACTGTAAGTTTAGCTGGAAAATTTCTTAGATCCATTGCACGGTAAGACAATGGGTAATCCTTTATCCTATATTTTATCCAACACACAAAAATATATACATATATATAAATTATATATATATATATATATATATATATATATATATATATATATATATATATATATATATATATATATATATATATATATACAGTATATATATATATATATATATATATATATATATATATATATATATATATATATATATATATATATATATATATATATATATATCACTAACACTCATGATTTCAATCAATGTAAATATCAACCACAATGGCATTTAATATCGAATTCTACATATATTAATTCTAACTGATGGCTCAGTTGGTAGAGTCCTCGCAGGCTTTGTTTTCGGCTGAATAGGCAGGGGTTTTAATATATGCCCGGTCAGAAGCTATTACCATAAAATGAATTCAAGTGGATATATATTCTCAAGATAGAATTCGGTATTAAATGCCATTTTATTTGATATATATATATATATATATATATATATATATATATATATATATATATATATATATATATATATATATATATATATATATATATATATATATATATATATATAACGGATTTTGAGCGAAGAGAAAAATCTATTTTTTGGTGAGGTAGCCATGTCGTCCTGATGAAAGTTCCTAATGGGTAGCTTTCTGGGGTATATTTGACTACAGTGATATTCCCAGAGAATTTTACCTTAAGGTATCCACAATTCTATCTCCTGGAGCGAATATCCCTAAATAATCTCACAGGGATATCGCATAATATCAGAGGATGTATTCTTGACACGTTACATAGCTATCTTCACCCCGAACAGTATTAACACTTCAAGGGGTTATAGTGACAAGAATCTGAAACGAGAATGAAAAGAGAGCCGCTCATAAGGCATCTCTCCTATTCCGTTTCCAGTGTGTATCTGATGAAGGCGGTAGCGCCCTCTTTATTCCTAGTAGCGATATACGAGGTGCTACAGATACTGTATTATAGGGAGGGATCAATAAGCCCTTTTACAATATGCTCCATCAGGACGACATGGCTACCTCACCCAAAAATAGATTTTTCGCTTTGCTCAAAATCCGTTTTTTGGGCTCAGGCCATGTCGTCCTGATGGAAGTTTACCAGAGCATTACTGTATCTGTGGATTCTCAATCGGTGCTGTACTCTCAAGAAAGTATTTTCCTGGTCCGTCTAGTCCTAGAGACCTATGATGTTACCGTCATACATCATCTCATCTAAGCATGATCTATGTTAGTGCTTCCTGCCCCCTACAGGGAAGAGTCATACTAGACTCTGGAAAAGTCTCGAGGAGTACATAATAACTTATGGATGACAAAATGACAAGCTTGTATAGTGGTCTCGCCCTATACATCATAAAGCAAAGTTTGTATGAGAGTCGCCAATGTCAGAATGAATTTGTGACACCTTCCCCAATGTGACTACTCTTATTAGCTATTGGATAATGGTTATATCCGCATAGAAACAAATTTTGCATATCTGCCACTATCCCCCTTTAGGGTCCCACGTCAACCCTTCCTAAGGAAGGGTTGAAGAGAGTAGACATTTGCTTGAATCAGGGAACAATCTTAAAAGACATACGATGATGAAAATATCCGTATTTTAATCTTAATGCTCAGTACATTTCTAATAAAATGATTGTGGGTAAATAAAACGCATGGGTCACTATATACTAGTTCATTAAAATTTAATAAACGTACATATCAGATCAACCTTTATAAAATTTATAAAAAGTGGGTGATATCCATTAAAGCACAAAAAAAACAGTCAACAGAAAATATTATTTCATCTACCATAAAACAGATTTGCCACTTCAATTGAATTAATAACAATGATACAGTCTGTATACTGTTTAAATACACTAGCGTAAGAAACGCTTGGCACAAGTGTCCGTATTATGCTATAGTTCACCAACGTCAATGGAACAGTTCATAATGACACTTTCGTGGCCTATCGCTCAGTGTGTAGTATATACAGTGACTACACACCCACCTTCTTAATTGATCATCCCAAATCAATTACACTGTTCCTCGCAGATTTAAAACAGAAGGTTAAAGGATTCTACCTGCTGCTACCACAGAATACTTGAGTTTCTCCACTTGCTTCGCATAGTGCATAAAGAACACCTTGTATGACCACCAGCCGGTGTACAAAAAAAGATGTTCAAGGTCCATAAAAATAAAGAAATTTTATGGAAGAATCAACTCCTCTCAGATCATGACTAGCGGGTGTACTGTCAGGACTCGTTCTGCGAATAACACAGGTGAGTTTCGCCCTTAGTTATGGATAACTTTGAGCCCGAGGTTTCTTCTCTGAACAGCTGTCCTCCCATAAAGTCTGAAGTTCTATGAAGATAGACCTTTAGGCACTCCACTGGACATAGAGATACATCTTCCTTCAGAGGGCAGATTCTCTTGGGACCCCAGCTGTTGGTGGGTAGCTTATTCTTGGTAAGAAACGTTGGGTCTGGAAATAGATTCAGTAGTATTGTGTCGGCTGCTCACCTTTTCCTCCTCACTAAGGAGAGAAAATCATGAGATGTAGGTTCCATGTTTTCTGTGATGAAGCGAAGACAGTCGACTTCTGTACTCGCTGAGACAGGGATGGATCCGGTAGCGGTACGAATTTTAGTCGTAGTTCCAATGCCCGAGGGAACCACACGCTATTTGGCCACTTGTGGGCCACTATTGCCGCCTTCCCTTTGAAGGATCTCAGTTTGTCAAGGACCTTCAAAAGGAGGTTTTGCGGAGGGAACACATAAATACTGGGCCATCTGTTCCAGTCTAGGGACATAGCGTCTACTGCCTCCGCTAGCGGATCCTCGTATGGGGACACATAACGATCTATTTTCTTGTTGTCTTTCGTCACAAAGAGGTCTATCTGCAGCTCCGGGACTTGACTTGAGATGAAGGAGAACGATCCTGCGTCTAGGGACCATTCTGACTTTATTGGTGTAAACCTGGATAGAGCTTCTACTGTCACATTGTGGAACCCTTTAATGTGAAATGCTGACAAGTGCCATTTCTTCCTTTCTGCCAAATGGAATATGGCCAACATCACTTGGTTGATTTCAGGTGACCTCGACCCTTGTAGATTGAGGCATCTTACTATCACCTCGCTGTCTAAAACCAGTCTTATGTGGGTCGAGTGGCGAGGAGATACTTTCTTTAAAGTCAGAAGTACTGCCATAGCTTCTAGAAAGTTGATGTGAAATGACTTGAAAAGATTGGACCAAGCTCCTTGGGCTCTCTTCTGAAGAGAGTGACCTCCCCAGCCTTCCTTTGAAGCGTCTGTGTGGATAGTTACTGACGGGGGAGGAGGTTGAAGAAGTATTGACTTCTTCAGTTGCTTGGTATTGGACCACGGCTTGAGAAGCGTTCGCAGTCGAGTCGGTAGAGATCTTATTAAATGCATATTTCCTCCAGACTCCTGTTGCATCCTTTAGCTGTGCTCTTAGCACTGGATCTGTTATAGAAGCAAACTGTAGAGAGCCCAGCACACTCTCCTATTCGCGTCTTGATATCTGTTTGGATTTCAACAGTCTCTTGACATATCCTGCTATCTCTTACCTCTTCTTCCCAGGAATGGAAAGTCGATGTGATTCCAGTGGATTCCCTACCACTGAAATTTTTGAGCTGGAGAAAGTCGAGACTTTTTGATGTTGATCTTGAATCCCAGATGTTCCAGAAACTGGATCACTATCTTAGAAGCTTGCATGCATTCTGTCCTGGATGGTGCCCACACCAGCCAGTCGTCCAAGTAGGCTACTACTTGGACCCCCTTAGGCGTAATTGATGTACTGCTGCGTTCATAAGCTTCGTGAAAATCCTTGGGGCTATGTTTAGCCCGAAAGGCATGGCTCTGAAGGCGTAAAGTTTTCTATGTAACCTGAAGCCTAGGTAGGAGGAGAGGTGAAATTAATTGGAACGTGCCAATAAGCGTCAGACAAGTCTATAGAGACAGTATATGCCATTTTGGGCAGTAGGGTCCTTATGTGTTGAAGTGTGAGCATTCTGAAATTGTAGTTCACTATGAACTTGTTGAGTGGCGACAAGTCTAGAATGACTGTGAGTTTTTCTGAGTCCTTCTTTGGAACACAAAACAGCCTCCCTTGGAATTTGATGGACTTGACTTTCCGGATTACTCTTTTGTCTAAGAGCTCTCGGACATATTCTTCCAGAACGGGGGTTGAGTGTTGGGAGAATTGAGGAAATTGAGGTGGAGGACTGCTCCAACTCCAACCTAGTCCATTCTTTATTAGGCTGTGGGCCCATGGATCGAAGGTCCAGCGATCCCTAAATAGCTGTAGCCTCCCTCCTACTGGAAGCATCTCACTTCTGCTGTTGTGGACCTGAGGCCTTGCCTCCTTGACCGCGTCCTCCCCTGGATCCCCTTCCTCTTGAAGGGCGTCTAGAAGAACCTCTGGTTGTTCCTCTAGCCTTCGAACAAAAGGAAGAAGTCTGCCTTTCGAAGGCTGGGTTAAAAACTGGCGACTGAGTCGCCACTTGTTGAGGTACCAGCTGGTACGTGGTTGGAGGTTGTGCCATTATCTGAGGCACCGCGGTCACAGGAAGTTGTTGTTGTTGTTGCTGTCGGTAGGGTATAGCCGGCCGAGAGGATGGCCTAGGCCTTTTTGTCTTCCTCTTGGGTTGGGGACCCTCATCTGGAGAAGACTTTCTCTTAAGATCTAAGCTCCACTTTTTGAGAAGGTTCCTATTCCCTGTGGCGGCCTTGTCTACTACCTCTTTAACCACATCGTCGGGAAAGAGGTCTTTACCCCAGATATGAGAGGAGATCAGTTTCCTCGGTTCGTGCCTCACCGCAGCCGAGGCGAACACAAACTCTCTACAGGCTCTCCTAGCTTTAATAAAGCTAAAGAGGTCCTTTGTAACTGTGGCCAGATGGGTTTTGGCCACTACCATGAACATGTCCTGGATCTTGGGGTCACTTGCCATCATTTCTAATGTCATTTGCAACGACATCGATGCCACTAGTCTTTCCTTCGTCTCTTGCTCTCTGCGCAAGAGAACCTCCGACAGTTTTGGAAGTTCCTCACAAAACTGACGTTCAGCAATATCAGCTTCCAGCTTCCCGATTGAAAAGGTAAGGTGTACGTCCTCCCAGTCTTCTTGGTCCAAGGGCAAGGTCAGAGATAACAGCTTGCACTCCTCCAAGGAGGGGCATGGTTTCCCTGCCTCCACCGCCTTTAAGGCTGCCTTGTATCCCTTTTCCACGAAGGGAAAGGCTCTGGTAGGAGAGGCCACAAAGGAGGGAAGCTTCTTACTCAAGGCTGGCACCTTTGAGTTCATGAAGCCCCTCTCTTTCATCGAGCTCGCTAGTAATGCCTGAGCTTTACTATGGTAAAAAACTATGACCTTCTTCGGCTCGGTCTCCTCCTTTGAGGCTGGCTCCTTCCTAAGGCGGACATAACAGTCCGGGTAAGAATCTTTGTTGGGCCAAAATTCCACCTCCTCCAGGGGAATTGCTCCCAATTTTTCTGATATGACGATCTTCCCGATTGTCATTGGCATGTGTTCGGCATACCTCCAAGGATTGGTATCCGAGCACAAAGGAAGATCCTTCACGTTGAGTCGCTTCTGGGGTTCACGTGATGCTGCAAGTCTACGTATCTCCAGTTTCATTGCAACTTCCTTCTCATCATACTTCTTTTGAATTTGTTAGATCATCTCAACAATAGAAGAAAGAGTCCGTCCCAGTTCATCTGGGATAGCAGACGATGTAGAGGGAACAGGTTCTGGGTCCGGAACCGATGTAACCGACACCTCATCGGTTTCTTCCTTTTCTAATTGAGGAGCCTGTACAGCTCCTCCTCCTGACCTTCTCCTAGAAGGTCCTTCTCTGTAGAATCCGACACCTCCGACATCTTATCGTCCAATTGGATGTCTTGAAGGGCGGCCGAGACTTCAGAATCTACCGGATTCTGGGCAGTTGGTATCTCCACCTGAGGCTGAGGAATGACTGCATCGGCTGATGCTTAAGGGAAAATGTAGGCCCTCATCTTCTCATTTGGAAGGTAGGGGCCTGAGGTGTTTTTCTGAAAACCCCTCACCCAGGATCGTAACTTTTCCCTGGCAGCATCCCTTGACTCCGTCGACTTGGGGTCGTCAAAAGCCTCGGTAATCAGGTTAGAACATACTGTACAAACCTGAGGGTCCCAATACTGGAGATCACCTTTGGAGGCTGCGCATGCTGCGTGCCTCCTGCAATGTTGATGTCTAGAGAAGTTCTTACTGCGGACAATACAGAACACACTCCCGCACTTCGGATGGTCTTCCTGTAAAGAGAAGAAAAATCTATGAGTATCAAGTGAAGGCTTTTCAATTATATCAAAACATTGAGCTTATATAGAAAAGCTATAAAAAAAAGAAGGAAAGACACATACTTGTATTTCCTGTTCAGTCAATTGCTGTAACCTCCCAAGATAATAAAACTTAGGTTAATTCTATTCTAGAATACCTTACGTAATTTCCTAAACGGAAATTTAATGTGTAGTTTTAATATACGGGATCGAATGAATACAGAAAAAACTCACTTTCTATATATTGTTTGGTCTCAACAAAAGGCTGTACAAGGTAACATTAGGTATGATAAAAAACTTTAGTGTTATCACAAACTCTGTACAGCAGTTTCTACTAATGCAGTGTGTACTACACTACAAATATAGCAACTACTGTACATCGCATGCTGTTGTGCCAGCCAGCACGCGCCGGTACGAGCCGGCGTGCGCCGGCACGCGCCGGTACGAGCCGGCGTGCGCCGGCACGTGCCGGCCGGCATCTACCCCTGTATAGTTCAAAGATATACTATCTTTCACTAATAGGCGGCAGCCCACTGATTCGCGACTGTGTGCCGGCCGGCAATCAATGCCGGCCAACAGCTGAAAACACTAATACCCGGTTGCCGGCCACTAATCGTAGTGGCCACCAGATTCGGGCTATGTTTCCACTGGCGGTAGGCCAAGGTAATAATACCCATGCTCGCCGGCAGTAGCCAAGAACCAGAGAACCTCCACCTGCCCGGCTGTCGGCTGTTAAGCTGGCAGCCGGGTTAGGGGTACAACACAATAGCCAGAGAAACAGTATGGATGTAAGGTTATAAGGCGGCATTGCCATACAACCTTCCATCCAGAAAGAGTGAACTTATGGAAGGGGAGAATGTAGCATTCAGGCTTCCAAAGAATCCATAGCCTGCCGGGCTCTACCGGCAGACATGGAAGGGAGACCAAGGGAGGTCTGGGATTCACTCTGCAAAGAACAAAGGGTCTCTGCCGGCCGACACGTAATGCCAGCCGGCAGAGAGCAGAGCCGGTCCTCCATCCTAACCTATACTAGGTACGGAAGTAGGACTGCGACCAAAAGAGAATAAAATAAAGAGAGGTGGGGAAGGGATAAGGGTCCTATAGACTTCGTTCAGCAAGAGACACACTCAGCAGTTAGGGAAGCTCATCCTAACCAAGAGTTGTCTATTAGGGAGGAAGACTGGCAATACTTGCTATCCTCCTCCCAACCATAACAAAGTTTGGTGAAGTTATTTCGCCGGGCAGCAGAGAAAACTCATTCTCCAGCCCGAGAAAAACAACACAGGACAGTCTGCTAGGCCACTAGAGGAAGGAATCATCTCTTACAGAATCCTTCCGACATGGACTAGGGAAGCAAAGCTTCCTGTGTCTGCCCCTAACCTAGCAAAACAGACTCATTCTCTATGCTAGGAAGAAGCAGACCACAGAATAGAAACTCTGATGTTCTGCCCTAACCCAAAAACCCAGTCACTCTGGTTATCAGGACAGGACAGACATATCCTAGAATAGTTATACCTGAATTATTTTACAGATAGAACCACTAGGTTTAAGCCGAAGGCTTTCAGAGGGAGAAAGGGATTGAACATAGCCTCCGGAGGAGAAAAGAACAATGGGGGATGTGCGAAAGTATACTTCTGTACCTAGAATACTAGACTAGGTAAGGTGAGAAACGATTACCAAATTCACCGAAACTCTCTTGTATACAATCTTGGAAAAATCATTCAACAGTATCTTACATGTATAAAATATTTGCCTATAGCTTCAATAATATAGCACTTGGAAAAACTTATATCATGCATGAAAGTACTAGGGCCAGACGCCTGGGCTACTAAGCCTCGCAAGGGACAAGATCGGTACCTCGACCCGTGTCGAAATCACCGAACTAAAACTGACGGTAAAATATAAGCATACCTAGATGAGCTAAATAGCTAGATTATTAAAGCATAACAGACCAGGAACGTCGCTCTAGCTAACTAAAAAACCCATAAATAGGGAGCGATAGCATCCAGGATGCCTTCAGTAGGTAACAGCTCTTGTTTACGTTAATATCACTTTTGATTTAATTCAAAACGACAAGAGCTTACATTTATACATAGTAAAGATAATAGTCAACTTTCCAGAGGCAGAAGAGGCCGGAGAAGTCATCAAAATGTTGAATTAAATCCAAAATAACGAGAGAACACAAGAGAAAACACCGAGTAGTAGAGCTATACGAAAAGGAATAAATAGGGCGCTACCGCCTTCATCAGATACACATTGAAAACGGAATAGAAGAGATACCTAATGAGCGGCTCTCTTTTCATTCTCGTTTCAGATTCTTGTCAGTATAACCCCTCGAAGCGTTAATACTGTTCGGGGGTGAAGATAGCTGTGACGTGTCAAGAATACTTCCTCTGATATTATGCGATATCCCTGTGAGATTATTTAGGGATATTTGCTCCAGGAGTTAGAATTCTGGATACCTTAAGGTAAAATTCTATGGGAATATCACTGTAGTCAAATATACCTTAGAAACCTACCTATTAGGAACATCCATCAGGAGGACATGGCCTGAGCCCAAATATATATATATATATATATATATATATATATATATATATATATATATATATATATATATATATATATATATATATATATATATATATGGGATTTTCTAATAAACTGATACCTAAGTTTGGTTCTCTTGTATTATTTAGTATTGCTAGGTTGATGACGTTTTATGTATTTTGACAAGAAATTTTAATTTTTCAGGCCTTACTGGTATAATTTTTTCACTTGTTCCATGCAAAAAAAAAATTACTACAAAAAAGGATAAGAGAGAGAAAAAAAGAGTATTTTTAAATTTCTTATGTTACACTAGCCGATAAATTCAAATGTTCCATATCTAGTAAGTAAAACATTAACTTATTATATATACAAGTCGAATATCTGCCGGTCAGAAGCTATTACCATAAAATGATTTCCAGTGGATATATACTCTCAAGATAGAATTCGGTATTAAATATATGTATATATACAGTATATATATATATATATATATATATATATATATATATATATATATATATATATATATATATATATATATATATATATATATACTTATATATATATATATATATATATATATATATATATATATATATATATATATATATATATATATATATATATATATATATATATATATATATATATATATACAGATATCTATATATACAGATATATATATATATATATATATATATATATATATATATATATATATATATATATATATATATATATATATAAATTTACATATATATATATATATATATATATATATATATATATATGGGATTTTTTTAATAGACTGATCCCTAAGTTTGGTTCTCTTGTATTATTTAGTTTTGCTAGGTTGATGATGTTCTATGTATTTTGACAAGAAATTCTAATTTTCAGGCCTTACTGGTATAATTTTTGCACTGGTTCCATGCAAAAAAAAAAAAAAGAAAAAATACTACAAAAAAAGGATAAGAGAGTGAAAAAAGGGGTATTTTTACATTATTTGTTACACTAGCCGATAAATTCAAATTTTCCATATTTAGTAAGTTAATCAATAACTTATTATATATACAAGTCTATCTACTGCAGGCCATTCAAAAATATAAAGTAAACTCCCTAAAACTTAAGGCCCCAAGGATACGCAACTGTGAGTATAATGACTACGAGTTTACCCTAATTAAAAAAAATACTACTAATTTCTGCTGTCAAATATTCCTTCTTGTAGAAAACTGCATGAATAAAGTTGAGGAAATAGTTAGCAGTCTACAGTTGGAGAAAAGGAATAATAAAGGTAACATTCTTTGTTTAACTACTTTATGAATGATTTTAAATGCCAAACCGCTTCTGAAAGAAAAATGTATATAAGGATAGTGTAAACATATAGTTTTATATTGAAAACCATGTTGATTAAGAAGAGCTCGGATAATTAAAAAAGTGGCGTACCATGTGCAAATTGTATCCGATTGTATGTCGTCCAAACTTTTAACTAAAAACACACATCAGAATAAAACAGATCCCATGCTGTTTTATAGATGTTTCTAGATGTTGTGAAACATGGTTTTTGTACAATAATAATCCATATTAATTACCTTACCCAAAGAAAATTTATGATATCCTTTTTAATGGTCTGTAGGCTACCAAAGATCACGGTTTCTTATTAATGACCCGTGTTTCTTTGTCAGTAATCTGTGTAGTATCTTCTCTTTTAAATTTGAGTTTTCGCAAATCATAGGAAATTTATACTTTAGGAGTACCGTTTTCCTCAATATATGAGAAATCTTTTTTTATAGCTCATCCTCTCAT
>NC_090741.1:3806182-3816182 GCF_036898095.1 Palaemon carinicauda | reverse complement strand
AAAATTCTAAATTCCACTCTTGCATCATGAGACTACCTCATCAATCGTTGATTTTTATTCTTGTATCTGCTGATGAAGGTCAGGGGATTATGATCCGTCAGGACCTTAATAGGTGTATCTGAGGAGGAGAGGTAAACCTGAAAATGGTTAATAACAAATATTAAAGCAAGAGTCTTTCTCCACCGTGGAATACCTACGTTGGGCGGAGGACAACTTTTTTTAAAAGAATGCGACAGGATGAGAAACTCCCTGCTCGTCATTCTGCAACAACACTGCTCCTACACCAACGTCACTTGCATCCGTGGCAAGAGAAAAAGGAAGGTCAAAATCAGGAGCTCTCAAGACAGGGAAATTAATTAATACTCTTTTTAAATTATCAAAAGCCCTTTGTGTTTCATCAGTCCAGACAAAGGCTACCTTCTTTCTTAAGAGATTAGTCAAAGGATCGGCGATGTCAGAAAAAATTTTAACAAACCTTTGGTAGTATCCACCTAACCCAAGGAATCTTCTGACATCCCTCCTGCACTTAGGGATTAACATTTGTTCAATACATTCGATATTTGCTTGCTTAGGGGCAACTTTACCATTACCAACTTCATGACCCATATATACAACCCTCGTCTTTGCGAATTCACTTTTCTTTATATTAATTACTAAACCTGCTTTCTTCAAAACCTCAAACAGTGCCCTAACACGTTTTAGATGTGTTTCCCAATCATCACTATAAATAACAATATCATCAATATAAACAACACACCCTTCTAAACCATAGACTAAAGTATTCATTAACCTCTGAAAGGTGGCAGCCGCGTTCTTCATACCAAACGGCATAACTTTACATTGAAACAGTCCCTGTGGTGTTAAGAAAGCAGACAGGGCCCTTGCCCGCTTCGAAAGAGGAACCTGCCAATAACCTTTCAGCAAATCGAATGTACTAAAGTACTTGGCCTTACCCATACGATCAATACAATCCTCAATTCGAGGTAATAGGTAACAATCAGATTTAGACAATTCATTCAATTTACGGTAATCAAAACATAACCTGAAATCACCGTCGGGTTTCTTTACCAATATAATCAACTTCCTTCGCTACAACTTCATTTATAAAGGGATTCAACCTGTAAGGAGATCGTTTCACAGAAGTGGTACTACCTACGTCCACGTCATGCTCAAGGACATTAGTCCTTCCCGGTACATCCGAAAATAATTCCTTATAATTGAATACCAATTTCTTTAAAGACTTTTGTTCTTCATTACTTAAATGAGAAACCATTCCCGAAAATTTTTTCAAAGAATTCTTATTATCTGAACGCCATTCACTTCCATTAAAACAATTATCATCAATATTTTCACCCTCTGAAAAAGGAAAATGGTTATCGTTCTCGGAAACTACAACATTCCCTATGGTTGCCACGGGAATGACTTTCTCCCGTTCCATATAAGCCTTCAACATATTTATGTGACAAAGCTAAAAAGGTTTCCTTCTCTCGGGAGTCTCTACTAAATAATTAACTACGCTAATTTATTTTCAGAATTTTCCAAGGACCTGAAAAAGACGCTTTCACTGGATTTCCAGGAATGGGTAACAAAACCAAAACTTTGTCGCCAACCGCAAAGTCACGTGATTTAGACCTTCTGTCAAAAAAGTACTTCATTCTTTTTTAGTTACACAATAAATTTTCACCTGCAAATTTCCAAGTCTTTGTTAACTTATCACCTAGATTAGACACATAATCTAATAAATTGATCTCAGGGACGTCTCCCTCCCAGGACTCTCGAACAACATCAAGAGGACCTCGAACACAGTGGCCAAACACAAGGCTGAAAGGCGAAAAACCTGAAGACTGACTTGGGACAGAACGAAAAGCGAACAACAAATAAGGTAACTCCTTATCCCATTCAGAACCATTAATCAAACAATATTTCTTTACCATAGATTTCATGGTTTGATGAAATCTCTCCAGAGCTCCCTGACTTTCTGGATGATATGGAGAAGAGGTCACATGTTTTATACTTAACTCTGCCATTTTATCTCTGAAATGCCTGCTAACAAAATTAGAACCACAATCCGATTGAATTATTTTAGGCATCCCAAACCTGGTGATAAAGTCAATTAGTACATCTACAATTTTAACACTTTTCATAGTACATAGTGGTATTGCCTCGGGATATCGAGACATTCTATCCATGATAGTCAAAATATATTAATTTCCACTACGAGTCCTTGGTAATGGTCCAACAACATCAATAATAACCTCCTTAAAAGGTTTGGAAACCACTGGAATAGGACATAGAGGCGCTTTTGGAATAAGCTGATTGGGTTTACTGACCTTTTGACAAACATCACAGCTATTGACAAATTTCTTTACATACGCCTTCAACTTCAGCCAATAATAATTCATTAGCAACTTGCCGGAAGTCTTATGAATGCCAAAATGTCCGGCCAAACCACTTTCATGTGCCAATGATATCAACTCATTCCTGTAAACAAATGGAACCATTATCTGTTTCAAAATTTCATAATCAATATTATCAGCCTCCATAGGCCTACTCAGCCTATATAAAATATTATTAATTATTTTAAATTTGGGACCAGTTATATCAGTCACCTCACCTGACTCAATAGGGAGATCTCGAAAATACTTTTTCTGAGCTTTGACAAGCTCTTCAGTAGTCCAATTCAATTTGTCCTTCAAAATCCCAAGATCTACAACTACGCTATCACTACGTTCTAAACTACTTAAATCTAGATCAATTGTTGACTCTGCAGCGTCAACAATTCTAGCACTAGAACGAGTAACTGCTGCTACCTCGCTATCAGGTTTTATTAATATGGGATAGGTATTATTCTTAAGAGCAACATCATTCCCTATCACAACATCAACATTTTTAACCGGAAATTTATTAACGATGGCCAATTTCAAATTCCATGCAAAAGAAGGGCAAATTAAATTAAAATTATCAATAGCATACGACTTTACAGTATCAGGAAAACCAGACAATACCACGAATTCCTCACTTTCAGGAACAAAATTACACTGCAATGCCTCCCTTAGGATCAAAGACTGAGCTGCTCCAGTATCACGCAAAATACGTAATCGTCTTTTCTCGGACGAATTTGCGGAAGAGACACTACCGAAGGACGAATACTTATTAAAACAACCATGTAGTCATTGGTCAGCGGACGTTGTTGGGGTAGGTTCTCTCTCTCTCTCTCTCTCTCTCTCTCTCTCTCTCTCTCTCTCTCTCTCTCTCTCTCTCTCTCTTCCACACCCATCACTGGCCTAACATTAGCATTTTGTGATTTTCTAAACACATAACACATGCTCTTTACGTGCCCCTTTTTATTGCAAAAGAAGCACGTCAATGTCTTCAATTTCTCTGGATTATATATATTAGGTCTATTACCCCTGTTAGGAGAAAAATTAATATTAGTATTGGCATTGCCCTGATCATTACCTCTATAATTATTTCTAGTAAACATCCCTGCATTATTATTGTTAGAATTATTATTCCTACCTACTTTACCCCAACCAGACTTCACATTTTTCGTTAATCCCCCTAACTCACTCTTATGAGACAAATAATACTCATCACTAGCGATGGTTACCTCCTGAATGGTCTCTAGTTTTAACTCTTCGAGGTGGACCTTCAGTTTATCCGGGACACACCTCTTAAACTCCTCCACCAACATTAATTCCTTCAATTTCTCAAAATTTACCACTTCCTTGGACTTGAGCCAATCACTAGCATATTGTTCCTTCGATCTTGCAAATTCAATAAAAGTTTGTTCCCTACTTTTTTCTAAGTTCCTGAAGTGTTGCCTATAGGCTTCAGGGACTAACTCATAGGCCTTCAAGATAATAGCCTTCACACACTCATAATCTGATGACAGATCCTCCTACAGCGTTACATATACCCTCTGGGCTCTTCCAACCAATTTACTTTGTATAAGAGTGGTCCAATACTCTTGGGGCCACTCCAACCTTGCTGCAATCCTCTCAAATGACACAAAAAACTCTGCTACATTGTCTTCCTCAAATTTAGGCACAAATTTGAGAGCCTGCGCTAAATTAATAGCAGGCGTTACTGGCCTATTTGGGGAAGGGGGAGAGGAAGAAGAGGAACCTGTGTCTCTCATGGCAATCTCATTCTGCTTTTCCTATTCTCTTTCCTCCGCCTTAAACTTTTCTATTTCAAACTCCATCTGCCTCAGAGCAGTTTGCCTATCCAAAATTTCTACAGACAACAGTGCTTTATCAGGTTTCACTTGTTCCCCACCAGCCTTTACAGTTTTAACACATCCATAAATTTGCAATAGCAATACACCCTTTCTTATGGACACTTCATATTCCAATTCAAAATGCTGCGCTACAATTTCCAAATCTTCCCTATACAACTCTGCAAGCCTTTCTTGCCACCCCTCTCTGCTAAGGAGTTCTAGTACAATAACCATAATGACCACTATTATTCACACAGAAAATTAAATTTACACAAGACAACCACGAGGAGGTGAAAATATACTGCTTGAAAAATGACCCCAAGAATTAACTTTGCACAAAAAATGGTGAATACTGAGGAACGAAAAGATCCTGTCACGGTCACCATTTTGTGATGGCTGGCTTGACCACCACACAAAACAATAAAATTTTATCAAACAGTATTCACTAAAATACCATACTAAGTCCACAAAAGGTGGAATAGTTCAATAGTATCCAACTTCAATAAGAGTGCAAAGTCAATTCAAGGGGACAAAGAAAATACCACAAAAATATTCTTAATTTTAATACACAAATTTCAGACAGAAGTAACACCTGAACCTCAACAATACAATAATTAATGATAAACACTCACTCTTAAACTCCCTGCAAAAGAAAACAATTACACAATTAAAGAAAGGTCATCAACACATGCATACAAAAAGGGGAGAGGGTCCAGAAAGGATTAAGCAAACGAAAAGTAAGAATACCCTAACAAATACAATCTAACTATTCCTAACAAGTTGACGATGGCTGGTTTGACTGAAAGGCTTTCACAAGCTCCACAAATGACATAAGCTGGCTTACTATCACAGGTCGTGATCACGATAATTTAATACAGGTATAATTACTATTACCTTGGGACAGAGAGGTCCCCTTGGCTTTTACTGAACCAAGGCAGTACACAAAATGCAGGATTAAACGTCCTTGCTGTAGAGAAAGGATATCCAGAAAAGCTAAACAGCTTCACAATGTAGCTCTGCAATGATTAGGAATAAATATAGTTCCAACAGCAATTGTCGTGCCCTTCAAGGTTGGAGGCTCAGAAACACACTAAGGAACCCTCCTCCAACAAGTCCTTTCAAACATCCGTTCACGCAGGAGCGCAGCCACGTAATCCACACCACTTGAAAATAAAACAGCCGTTAGACCATTATAAACACTAACATAACCACCAGTGAAAAGACAAACCATTAAAGAAAGAAAACAATAGGTCTATACTTAACCTTATAACAATACGTCTATATTCAACCTTATACATCTAAAAACTTAAATAATTTACAAATATATAACAACTATGTTACAATATATATATATATATATATATATATATATATATATATATATATATTATATATATATATACATATATATATATATATATATATATATATATATATATATATATATATATATATATATATATATATATATATATATATATTCTTACAAAGGTGGTCTAATATGTGGCTAGATTATTTTATTTGAGTATTTTATCTGCGTATTTAAGAGATGTATAGCCAACTCATAAGGTGGGTTCCACTCAAGTAGGATTCAGTAAATGTATGTAAGTTACCTAAGACTTTTGTCATACATTTAGTTATATTTTCATTCAGTTATATATACATAAATTTAGGTTATTTTATAGAATTTAATTTTTAATCCACATAGTTTTGTTACGAAATCTTGTTAAAAGGTATGGTATAACATACGCGAGGTACAAAACGCTAGAGTAGTCATCATGTTTCTATGTAGTTGGAAGATGCATGGAAGTTCTAAACTGAACTTATTCTTTTTTTTCTTTTATTGTTACGAGAGGAGGTGGGCGAATCTAGCTGAGAGTGCTACCATCATCGGGTGACAATAGTAACATACTTCCAACTGCCACGTTAGCCTACAACACTGATGCCGCTTCGTGAATGCTTTGCTTGAATCAGCTGGAAGTTTCCAGAATGTATCAGGATGCATATAAGGGCCTACCAGTGTTTTGGGGAGAGCGATCCAGTCTGACATTCCGAGAGAGCCATACGTCCGACAATCTTCTCACCAGCATCTCTCCAGCTATTCAATGTGTTTCTCCCTGAAGTTTTATAGTGATTTCAAACATTGGTAATATTTTGGGTTTTATTTGGAAGAAGTGAAGTGCATTAATGTATGTATATTTTATATTATAAAGATTGATTTTGTAACCCGCCATGTTTGATTTGGTTAAAAAGTGAAGCTCATTTGTTTTTAGCTGAACCGTTCTGTAACCTAATGTTAGACCATAGGTGGTAAGAGTAACAGATATGTATAAGTTAGTGTAATTTATGTTTATTTTCTAATGTTAAAGTGTCATTTTTTTTCATTAATCGTCAAAATTTTATATTTTCAAATGTTAATATGTAGTGAAACAAGTGAGTACGTTGTTCTTGAAATGTCATTTTGTCATAAGTCCAAGGTCTATTTCGGATTTCAATTTCGAGTGATTTATTTTGGTATTACTTTCGAATTGTATTTTCATAGAATATATATATATATATATATATATATATATATATATATATATATATATATATATATATATATATATATATATGGTTCCCATCCTTTTGAGCGAAGTTTATTACAGCGAAATCATTTTGAACGAAGTTATTTTGAGCGAAGTCATTTTGAACGAAACTTTAAGAGCGATTGACAATTTCAACGAAGGTTGATTTTAAGCGATTGTAACTAATGGTTGTTAACTCAATATACCGCGATTGTAACTAATGGTTGCTAACTAAAATGGTCGTTAATAATATAATACTTGAATGGTTATTGAAGATATGCATATCACTTCGTTTTCTTAACTTGTAAATTTCGATTTATGTAGTTTTTTCTTAGAAACATTTGAAAGTAACCCATCATGGATATTATACTTTCTAGTCGCGGCAAAAACAAAATAGCATATAAAGGTTATATCTATAGAAAAGATAAAGATACTCAAACGACCATTTCATGGCGTTGTGAAGTGAAAGGTTGTAAAGGACGCCTTAGTACTACACTGGAATACGAAAGTGATAGAAATTGCTCCGAGAAAGGCGAACACTTGCATGCACCTGATGTTGTTGAAGTTGGCGAAGAAATGGTTAAAAAAAAAAAAAGACTCCTAAAAGCTTCTGCAACAGCATATGATCCACCAAGGCGATTACTTCAAGATGCTATCGCTGGTCTATAAGATGAACTTGCTGCCAAGATTGGATCTGGAGCGAAATTGAAGAGTAGCATATCTAGGAAGCGAAGAATTATGGGAAACTACCCTCCATCCCCTCTATCAGCTGCATCCATTGTTATACCAGTACAGGCGATAATTTCATTCTATATATTAGTGGTATAAGTGATGTAACCCTGGAACGGTACGGTGGGTCTTCCGCGACCCCGAGCGTCAAAACAAAAGAGGTTTTTATCACGTGACTCACCCCCGTGACTGAATTTGTGGGTGATCGACCTGCAGTCGGTCACTTGCCCACACGCTCTAGTAGTGTCCAGACGTGCTTCGCTGTAGCTCTACTCCTTCCCAGATTTCTGAGACACGTCGGGGTCGAGCGCGACCGAGTTTACCCTTCTAAGTTAAGTTGTATAATTATCAAAGTTATTACGTATTATGAAATTGTCGTAGAATGGTGCAACTTGTATAGGTTATCAGTTGTGGAAAGTCTTGGTGAATAGTTTGGCTACCACGTGCCGGTTTTTTTTTTAGTTGAAATGCCGTTCATCACACGAGGACCATTTTACCGCGAGTGCCCCTTTTTCAGTTTTTTGCATTTTTTGGCCAAGTCATTTTTCCGTAAGAAATTGCCAAATAGTGTCGCAAAACTTTTGCTTTTTTAGTGTTGGAAAGTGTGTCTAGATGATCTGGCTACCCATGCGTGACTTTGTTTTTGTCAGATACGCCGTAGATATAGGTATATGGCGTATTTTCCTGCGGTTACAAATTTCTGTTTTTTTTTCATATTTGTAAAAATTTACTACGTAGTAAGGAATTGCCATATAGTATTGATTTTTTTTCATGTTTATTTGTTAGAAAGTGTGCCTGGATGGTTGGGCTAACACGTGCATGTCTTTTTTTTTATCTGAGATGCCGTATATTAGAATGTTGGCCATTTTTCCGCGAGTGCCCCTTTTTCAGTTTTTTTTCATTTCTTGGCTAAGTCATTTTTCCGTGAGAAACTAGCAAATAGTATCGCAAAACTTTTATTTTTATAGCATTGGAAAGTGTGTATAGATGATCTGGCTACCCATGCGTGACTTTGTTTTTGCCAGATACGCCGTAGATATTGGTATGTGGCGTATTTTCCTACGGTTGCCAATTTCTGTTTTTTTTTCAATATTTGTAAAAATTTACTACGGAGTAAAGAATTGCCATTATAGTATTGATTTTTTTTTCATGTTTATTTGTTGAAAAGTGTATCTTGATGGTTGGGCTACTACGTGCATGTCTTTTATTTATCTGAGATGCCGTATATTAGAATGTTGGCCATTTTTCCGCGAGTGCCCCTTTTTATTTGTTTTGCATTTTTTTGCTTAGTCATGTTACCGTAAGGAATTGGCAAGTAGTGTCGTAAAACTTATATCTTTATAGTGTTGGAAAATGTTTCTAGATGATCTGGCTACCCATGCCTATCCTTTTTTTTAGCCAGGTATGGCATATATATAGGTATATGTTCGATTTTCCTGTGATTGCCATTTTTTCGTTTTTTCCCATTTCTTTCAAAATTACTACGTGCTAAGGCACTATCACAGAGTAATGATTCATTTAGATGTTTATTTGTCGGAAAATGTGCCTTGATGGTTTGCCTAGCACGTGGCTGGAATTTTTTTTTTCTGAAATGACCACCATTAGCACGTTGCTATTTTTCATCGAGTGCCCTTTTCTTTTTAGTTTTGCATTTTTTTGCTTAGTCATGTTACCGTAAGGAATTGGCAAGTAGTGTCGCAAAACTTATATTTTTATAGTGTTGGAAAGAGTTTCTAGATGATCTGGCTACCCATGCCTATCCTTTTTTTTTTAGCCAGATATGGCGTATATATTGTTCCTGTTTTTAGAATGATATATTGTTAATTTATTCTCATCATTAATTTATTTCCTTATTTCCTTTCCTCACTAGGCTATTTTTGCCTGTTGGAGCCCTTACTTGGAGCATCTTACTTTTCCAACTAGGGTTGAAGCTTGGCTAATAATAATATAGGTATGTGTTCGATTTTCCTGTGATTGCCATTTTTTTGTTTTTTCCCATTTCTTTCAAAATTACTACGTACTAAGTAACTATCACAGACTAATGATTCATTTAGATGTTTATTTGTCGGAAAATGTGCCTTGATGGTTTGCCTAGCACGTGGCTGAAATTTTTTTTTTTTTTTCTGAAATGACCACCATTAGCACGTTGCTATTTTTCATCGAGTGTCCTTTTTTATTTGTTTTGCATTTTTTTTGCTTAGTCATGTTACCCGTAAGGAATTGGCAAGTAGTGTCGTAAAACTTATATTTTTATAGTGTTGGAAAGTGTTTCTAGATGATCTGGCTACCCATGCCTATCTTTTTTTTTAGCCATATATGGCGTATATATAGGTATGTGTTCAATTTTCCTGTGATTGCCATTTTTTTCGTTTTTTCCCATTTCTTTCAAAATTACTACGTACTAAGGAACTATCACAGAGTAATGATTCATTTAGATGTTTATTTGTCGGAAAATGTGCCTTGATGGTTTGCCTAGCACGTG